>NC_135432.1:5475000-5772500 GCF_051991255.1 Vanacampus margaritifer | reverse complement strand
TCATTTTCTTATTTAACCCGCTACTTTTTCAGAGCCTGTCCACCTAACAGACTCACCATTTTAGTTTCCCGTTTATGTTTGGCTCACTCGTGCTGCATCAGCACTCCAAAATTCAAGGTTATAAATAAAGTTATCAGTAACATTTGGGAGTTGTTTGTGTCTGGGAGTCAGAGCCGTCTAAAAATCATACATTAAATGCCCACTGTATGCATATGTGGCGCGAGAGGTTGACTGCTGTTCTCATCAGCAACACGCAAGCTCCTAAAGGAAAGTTCGACTTTCCAGAGAGGCAAGAAGCCAATACCCAAAAGAGCTTCTATCCTCAACCATTCCGAGCTCCTGACATTTGGGACAAAATGTCACATTCCCTTCTGATAGATGTGACTCCAATGACAAATTCCTTCAGTCGGAGACCTAAATTGGGTTTTACAAGACGGTTGCAGTAGGCTGAATGTCAAGGTCAATATTTTACTGACTGCTGGTTATTTTATGTAAAGAGGCCAAAGCAAACATCAGCCTCATGAAGAGTGTAATGATTTATCTAAGAGCATGAGCGATATGCTCAATTTGGCCTGAAATAGGGCTCTGCGGTGTCCATAGGGGCCAGGAGCAATGATATGCATGAGTGTGTGTGTGAGCGTATGTTTTGGGCATACAATATTTTGAAGATCGTATTTAAATGCTTCCACAGTTGAGTTGAGTATTCACAAACCTTTCTGGAATAATATTTTCCATCTTGTGACCTCTTCAAGACTGTTTTTTTTTTTTGTCACTCATGGACTTTTTGGAGGGTATGCGAAAATTTAGAATCTATTTACATAAACGATATAAGAAACGGACCATAACAAATGTGAACAACTTTGAAATCACAGTGTGAGCTTCTGGAATTCCGTCAGTGGTAGTGTGAAATGTTCTCATCATTCCCTGAAGGGTTTTCTGTCCCTATCGCTTACGTACTGAACAATCACCGTACTTAGCTTGAAGTGTAATGACTGCCATTAACAATCAAGATTTACTGAAGGGAACAAGCCTATTTTTCCCATTGCGTCCTGCTACTTTCCCCTTTTTTTTTTTGCCAAACCCAAGATGGCTCCATTAAAGCTTGCTGCTTGCCCTCAAGAGAGCGGAGCACTCCAAAGTCTGCACTCTAATTGGATTCATTTGTACAATAGCTGTGCAGATTTCAACATTATCTATCTATGTACCCATGACTGGAATGTGGCTTCCTATTTGATTTTTTTAAAATAATTTTTCCTCTGGCTTGCAGGGCTTTTCTTGCTTTTATTAAATTAATTAAAAAATATTTTGTTAAACTCAAACTGCATTTTGAATGAAAAGCAACAAAAAAAAAAGAGGTTGGGTTGATTATGGTATTATTGATTGCCTGAATGGTGCATTGTGTGTCTGAAGACAACCAGAAAAAAAGACAGAAATGGAAAGAAAATTCTTCCTTTAACTTGGATTGACTTTTTATTGTCCCAGTGAAGCGCTGGGAATGCATACAATTTGGCTACAGTCCGCTAAGTCTGGAGAGCCCCCCCCTGCAATTTCAATTCTGAACTTCTACAGTATTGTAAACCTTCAGTTTTATTACTCAGTCATATCCGGGTCCATTTGCATTTTGAACTAAAAGTGCTGGAGAAATAGCTTTTCTCATTTTATTGATGTAACATCAAATATCATGTTACATTGTTCTTTCCAAGGTCAATTCAACTCATCCTCACAGCCACAAATTTCACTCTCTGCATGTATATTATGGGTGTAATTGCTTTTATATTACATGCTCTAACGAACTAAGCATGAAAAAACACAATCACAAAACTTAACTGAATCCAATCTCTCAAGATCATTTGTCTGATTTTTCTCACTCTGGAATATGAAGTCATTGCTGGATCTTTAAGGGTCTCACTTTGCTTTTTCTGACCTTCTTTCACCAGATTGAGAACCTGTTGGACCAGTTAAAGGACAAAGACAAACAGCTAACTGGGCTAAGGGATCGGGTCCAAGGCCTTCAAACCGATTCCAGCAACACAGACACAGCTCTTGCCACGCTGGAGGAGGCCCTGTCTGAGAAGGTACATTAATTAAAAGCATACACTACGATCACAATTGATGCAAAAAAGATAACGTTATTTGAGCAAGGTTAATAAAATAAACAAAAAACAGCAATGTTAATGCTAAAACCAGTTTGTCAGATACTGTGTAGTCACAAAATGAAACCGTTAGACCACCCCGGGTTTTAACAGTCTGGAAAAATGTACTCATCAAGGTACAGAGATTTTTAAGGAAATTGGAAAAGCTTCATTAGCTTCTTTTGCTATGACTCACTGTCATAATTTATGGACACATGCCTGCCTCCTAATTTAAAGACAATGGAGACACACGGGAGGATGTGAGAAAACTGAAAGTAGAAGCAATGGAGGGAGTTTAAGAGGGCATTGAGTCAGGATTCAGCCCTGAACCTTGGGGGGGAATCTGTCTATCCAAATATCCATCCATCTTGATCATTTTTTCTCTGGTAAATTATTTTTTGGTTGTTGGAAGAACTATCAGAATAATACAATAATAGTGTCTTAAACTGCAAATTGTCATCTCCAAAACACAACTTTTCAGGAAATCGGAAAAAAAAAAGAAGCCATCTTACTTGATTTAGCAAACACCACATCGTTCAAGTTGCTATTGTATATGCTCCTATACAGCATACAGTTATGCACCAACATCAACACAACTCAACCTCAAAATCATATTCAATCGCTAATTTAACTTTCTAAGAAATTGACAATTTATTACACTCTCGTTGATCGAAATGGTACGGACACGTCACTGTCATCACACAAAACCCAGTGAATGAATACCTTACAAAACTGTGGTTACATTATCTTTCCAAAATCTTTTCAAAAGGATCTTACAGAATCATGGATTAGTTAAAAAAAAATAGCTGACTAAGAAGTGTGATATGCAGGAATTAATCTGCTGTTCCTTAATTTTCAAATAACAGGGTTACTACAGAACATTTTCGCTTATTGTCCAAAAGACCCACAGTGTAGAAGAGTCGACAATTCTTAGACAGTTAGTTTACAGGAGAATTAATAGATTTGTTCTGAAGTTATTTTCAACACTTTAAATTAGTTAATAATTAGTGATTTGACGATATCCAAACATCACGATACGATAAATGTCACGATATTTACCTCACAATACGTTAATTATCACGATATTGTAGGGATGCTGGCAATATATTAAAAAGATCACATGTGACAAGAAATAGGCTTGGCCATGTCATGTCATTGTCATGTGCTCCTATTGGCTCGGCGGTGGAAAGTCAACATGGTCCATGTAGTTCACGATGCTATGTTCGGCTGAAGCGGCCAAAAAGTAATGATTTTTGACGGGGATGTTGAAAAATATTTGCTGGTATGACTGATTTATGGGAGTGATAAACGCCACAATAGCCAAAACATTCCTAATTAAAATGAAACGCTACTAATAAACTAACCACCAGTGTGCTCTAATGCCACAAATGGAGTACAACTTTGCTTTGTGCTTCTTTTATTATCGTGACGTGATGATGATAATTTTGTAGCAATTTTAATATTGCCATTATTGTTACATCGCTATTAATAAAGTGTGAAACAACAAATGATATATGGGCACACCAATACCATCAATTTGTGAAAAAACATTAAATTGACCATATTTGGGTCTTGCAGTGACAATGTCCGGTTTAAATTTTGTCCCATCTGTTTACCCCCAAACTTGCTTCTGGCGCAGCCGTCTTACCGTAGAATTCAGCTTTGATGAGAAGAGCACTGGCAAGCTTGTGGTCAACAATGTGTGTGTGTGTGTGTGTAATGTGTTTACAAGAGTGCTTATGTGTGTTGCTAATCACAAACCCGCTTGCCACAGTACTGTGGATCTGATCTAACATGCTGGGGGTTTAGTGCACAGACCAAGCCTGGAGCTCTTGTGACTCTGTCCGACTGCTATTGTTTGCAATTCATGTCGCACTTGCACGTCATACTTTCATCCTCATTGTGGCAGTTTCTTTCTCCCCCCCCCATGACTTCCTGTCTCCATCCCGAACATCTTTCTGATAGCACATAATACGAGGAAAGCACCCCGGGCCCATTAGCCATTTCCGTGTCTCTTTTCTCTCTCTTGCTCCTCCAAAAGCTGCCCCGACCGCATTGCCGTGCCAGGCCTAGTTAGATGTTGTATTTGTCCAATTTACCCAAGGGTTTAAAGCTGCCAATCATGCGGCAATGCCACATCGTAAAGGCCCAATTCTGAGCTGCGCTGCGTGCCTAAATAAACACCTGAATAAACACCTTGATAATCGCTTCAGTCCACACACCTACTACTATACACACTTTGTACTTGTATGCGCACCCACCCGTGTTGTGGACGTGGTTTCGGGGCCACTGCCCAACGCCGAAGCTGCTGTGATTAGAGAACAGGGAGAATTATGATATAAACATTCCAACTTGGTTTATCAGGAGTCAGCGTGGAGCAGTAAGGAAGTGATCTCCAGTACTGTATTATCCATTTTCAATAAATCTGTCTCGATACTGCGTCTTGCTCTGATCTCTCCTTGTCCCAGCTATTATTTACGGTGGTCTTATTTAAGACTTGGCTTGGCTGCCCTTTGCAAAACACGCTGTTGGGCCCATTCAGTAAAAGGCTATGATTCATTAATGATAGCAGTGAATCACTCAGGACGGACAACCGTTTGCATTTTGGAAGTGAAAAGCTTTATAGCTTTAATGGGAATAAGGACATAAGTAGATAATATCTTTTAAGGTCTTTACCAGAGTCAATCTCATGCCTCTCAATTTTCCTCACTTCTCATGCAGGAGCGAGTTATTGAGAACCTTCGGGAACAGAAGGAGCGGGCGGACAGGGTTCAACTGGAGGAGTTGGAGCGACTGCGGAAGGACAACCAGGAATTGAAGGACAAGCTCACAGCCGTCCACGCTCAGAAACTGTCCCCCAGCCAGCCTGCGATCCTGGGCCCAACCCAAGGCCAGAGGCCCGACGGAGAGGTCTGTATGGGGTGAGCGTGGGGAGGAAGAAGGGGGCTTCACAAGTGGAAACGTGAGCGTGTGTGTGTTTAACAAATTTATATGCTCAACAGGACCCGAGAGGAGCAATTGAAACAAATGATGTTGGGGGAGATAACATTGCAAAGTGTCAATGTCAGAGCTGTTAAATTTTGCTTGTTGTATTTAAAAAATTTTTTTTTTACCATAATATGAAACCCAAATAATCCAAAAACCAATATAACAAATGGCTGAAATGATTTGCTTGTTGATCCAAGCACTGTGCACACTGAAGATTGTGAGTGGTATGTATGTACAGTATGCAGAAACAGTAGCATCAACGTTCACACACATTCACTCTCGCGTTCACACAAACACAGGCACGCTGGACCGTAGATTCCAGAACACAAACATTAAGAACCATTTCAAATAAATTTCAACAATCAAAAATAAACACAGTTCAAGTCTTAGAATATATCGAGCAAATGCCTTCACATTTTATTTCTATTTGAATGGAAATGTAAAAGTGATTTGTTAGTCTGCATCAACAAATAAACGTGAATGACAAATATTTTCTAGATCAGTTTTTCGTACGGAAAGCAGTGGTATCGTTCATCTTGCCCCATAGCTCCAGTTTTTCTGTTACAAGCTATGTTTTTTTTTTTCTTTTTTGGGCCGTCTTGGTAGGCTACTAGGTAGCGCACTGGCCCAACCGCGCAGCTTAAAGGGAACACTGTGCACTGCTAACTTTTCAGCTCGGTTCCAAGAACAGTACCTGAACTGCCAAGGAATCATAGAACATACCATGTCTATTAGACCAGTGGTCCCTAATCTTTTTTCCACCACTGACCCGTTCATACAAGTCCACAACAACAAGTCCAGCAACCTAGTGGATTTTGGGTCGGGGTGGGCGGGGATTCTTCTTGGCTGTTCAAAAATGGCGGCTGATTAATAAAAAGATACAACTAACGCAAATCCACTATATATTTTTATGTGCCTGTACGAGCAGCACAAACATCATAACAAGGGTAACAACAATGCTTTAATGACAATAAATGTGAAGCCACATCTTTATGTAACTATATTAGCAGCGCTCTCCTTAAATGCGCCAACATAACAAAGCACTAAAGAAACAAATCTAAAGTCCATGAGTAACTCACTCACCATAACGCTAAATTGAAAGCCGCTCGCCGCAGAACAGGCCATCATGCGTGGGAATCACCTGTAACAGTAAGTCCATGCACCTTCTTTTTTTTTCTTGGTCATAGGCTCCTGTGTTGTCTCATCACTGGGTCTTTTCTCCGTTGCCAAGAAACTTTCCAAATGTGGCTGTTTTTTGCTCATTTTGCTAACTTGTCGATTAGCATCAGCGCTACGCGACTGAGATAATTAGCATCTTGACATGCGTCGAGTCCGTCGTTTTTTATTCTTTTAACTGTGCGGCCCAGTCCAAAGTGGCCCACGTCCCGGTACCGGTCCGCGGCCCGGTGGTTTCGGGACCACTGTATTAGACCACTCTAAGAGATTTCACTGCACTTTGCTGCAAGGATATTTGTATTTTTTTTTTGGGAATCACTTTTCCTCTCAGCCAGTGGCTTTGAAACAGGTGAATGTTTATCAGGAGCTTTCAAGGATTAGCTAAAGGTAAACTTATCCTCTACTGTTTTTTTTGCCTCAACAAGGCTCAGTGCACAATCTGTTACAGTATATGTAGGGATGGGTGAGTACAGATACCAGGTATTGGCAAAATCCGAAATCTAGAAATTAGACAAAAGGAAGAATTGAACATTGCCATTAATTTAACGCTATTTTAAGGAAAATGCTATATTGGGATCTATACAGCAGATTTCTCTTTAAAATTATCTGCCATTGTTTATTTTTATTTTTTGGGAGGGGGGGGGGTATTTTGGTATCATATCGATGACTACTCAAGAGTTGAGAACTCATACAGGTATCGGCCTGGAAAAGAAGTGGTAATATAGAACATCCCTAGTTATATGAATCCTACATTTTTGGAGCGCTATTTGGTAGTTTAAGACATATTTCAGTGGCATTCTTGGTTAAAATTGTGGCTACGGGCCTGTGAACTTTTTTTCCCCTGCTTTGTTTTGACAAAATAACAATCAGATATTAATATTATTAATAGATTATTCATAAATTAAATTACAGAAAAATGGGAGCATACGGGGGAAAAAAAGTTGAATTCCACATCCGAAATTTCCCGAAAAATGTTGTGTTTTTGATACAGACCAGTGATAATTGACAGGGACAAAGGATGCAAATAAGTCAAACCGGTATAATCCCATACATATTTAAGAGATTACAGACGCTCCCCAATTTACGAACGAGTTACGTTCCGAGCGATTGTTCGTAAGGTGAATTTGTTCGTAAGTTGCTTCACTGCTATATTTTGTATTATAATTTATGTTTAAAGACAATACGTACAGTACTGTACTACGTATGTTAGAGAGAGAGAGCGAGAGACACACACAGTATGTACATGTACGTAATAAGATAAATAAAATGAAGTTTAACTTACTTTTGGAAGATGTACTCGATGCTTAAGGATTTGATGGAGGAGGAAGAGGAGGATTTTATATCATGAGAGGTTCTTCGTCGTCGCTGGAATGGGCTTCAAAAGTTACTTCCTCCTCCGTAACTTCAATGTAGGAAGAAGTTGAGGGTCGCGGAGAAGAAGATGAGGGTTGATGAGTATCTTCCTTGGAGGATTTACTAGAAACTGGCCGAAAGAAGCGATCTAACTACGATTGCACAGTTTTCTTCTTTTTTCATCATAAATGATGCGGTAGCACTGTATGGCATCATTCAATTGATTTGCAACCTTTGTGCAACGTTCAATATTTGGGTCTTGCTGCTCGAAGAGTGCGATGGCTTTATCTATGAGCGACAGGCGTTTCTTCTTCTTCCTCCTCCTCGACACGTTGCTGAGCCTCCAATGCTGGGTGAGCTCTCACAGCGCCAAGCGTCGGTATTAGCCGCGGAAAGAAGCACTACAGTACTCGGAAAAAGGTGCGCAGTAAAAAATCTAACTTACAGCATCTCTTTCCGAACATTTTTTGACATGCGCGCATCCGCGCAGACATGTTCGTATGTACCGTTGTTCGTAACTCGAATGTTCGTAAGTAGGGGAGCGTCTGTACCTCCTTTAGCGGTCAACAATAATTACGGACCAGACAGGACAGAGCATAAACAATACTTATTCAGTGTTCTACGTGCACTCATTGGCTTGGCTTCTTTAACTTCTAACCATTCTTGGATGTGCAGCTTTACATGGCGCGTCTTTGTGTTGAATGTCTGCCAACTATCTGAATGTAACTTAAGTCAGATTGTCACCAAATATGTGTTTGATGTTTAATCACCGCAGTGGCTTGGAAGCCGACAGAGTTCCCAACTCTAGGAACCGGTAAATCCAAATATTTCTTATTTCCGCCAGCATCCAAAATTCATGATCCCTGATAATAATCTTAGCATCTCACCATTGATAGGGTGCCCTGCACTCGATATATCTTAAGAGAGGATTAGGCTAGTGATATTAAAAGGATGTGATTTATGGAAAAATAAAAATCTCTCCATTCCTTATTGGGTGCCAAGTAAGAGTATTTCTTCCTCCCATTTGCCTCACACACATACCAGCACATACACTGTCATCCGGCCAGAATTTATGAGTGACTTTTATTTTATAGTCATAAAAAAAGCATACACACACACATCTCGTTCCTGTTAAATGATATCTTGGTGAGTGTTGGGCCACAAAAAAAAAAAGTACGGCAGCTCGATAACTCTTTGCAGCTCGCAGATTTACACTCTGACAGAAGTGTTGCCATAATTGGATTATTTAGTGTTGTCGGCAGCTGTTATGTAAACTTGCAAATTCTTCAAAAGGATTTATCATGTTGCTCTTTATGTCAACGTGTGTGTGTTCTTGAGAGCTTGGGTGGTTGAGCTCAACATATTTTCACATATGTACGTACCTACATTAACATGTACAGTGTGAACGTATGAACGGGTTTTTAGAATGACGTACAGCGCAACAAGACAACTTTCATACATTAGTGCACATAAAGATTCACACTTCTTACACATATGTAAATAGTATGAGATCAGACCAACGCAACACAATACAGTGTACTGTGCCGCTAACGTCAACAAAAAGGGGAAACATGACGTAAGCCCTTGAAGTCATCTTGGCATTAGTCTGTCTGCGCCAGAGGCGGGATGGCACCAGATGCCGGCGCTAATGTCGACACTCGTCTTTAGCGGAATGCTACGTCGTTGTGCTAAAGTGCAATTCTTCGCTCTTTCTGGGTTCTGGGTTCAAGGCGAAGCTAGATTATGGCTAAGTATATAATATATTCTGTTACTGCGCTGATGTGGCCATTCTGCTGGATATGAAATCAAGCGTTTTCTTCCTCTCCGTTCTGTTCTGCATGTGTTTTTCCTCATTCCGTATCAGCTGTCACTTGGATGTGATATTTCTCTGTTGACCAAATCGGTGAACTTCAGATTGACAGCTCCGCCTTGTACATTAACAGAGGGTGGGAAAAGTGGTTTTGTATCCACACGTTTACTATTTCAATGAAAAAAAGCGAATGTCCTGTCTGGTGAAAAGGGATCATCCGTGTAATTAGAGACTGGATTAAATTTTTTGGGGCATGTTGTCAAACTAAATACTCAAATACATTAGAAAGCAGCGTTTTCTTTGGTCCTTCCTCGGGTCTCCTGACGGCCTCACAGCTCTGGCTGGGTTCTGAAGTGTTCGATTTAGGTGAACGGTATGGGATTTTTTTAATAGGTTTTAGGTGAACTAATGAATACACACTCGCACGCACACACTCACATGCACATACACATACCCACCCACACAAAAAAAAGAGAGAGCAATGATGATGACATGATGAATGAACAATACTGAGCTCTCCAGAAAAAAAGAAAGAAAAAAAAGAAAGCAGCATTTGCCTACATAAAATACCTTTGACAAGTTACCGTCCCATAATGTGAAAATGCCCGACCTATTTTGCTGTGGTAGCTCAGAAACGCAGAAGGCAACCAAATAAGTTTTGGTCCTAGTCAGTCTCATCCATAAAGGACTGCAATATTGCAAACAACTTTCTTGCTGGTAAAAAGCTGAGTTAGATGAGGTCAAAGCTCATTTAAGATTGTGTCTAGCATTCCCGTAATTATTTTTTATTATAAAACACAAAGTTCCTTGTAAAGATTGAAAAAAGCTGTTTCACTTGTGTTTAATAAAAAAAATAATCAACTAAATACGGCAGTTGTGTGACTTGTAAAGCAAATTTCTTAAAGCCGTTGCAGTCAATTGGTATAGAGACACACTCTCTGCAGATGTTTGCTATCTGACTCAGTCGAGCTGTTAGCTGAGCTTTTTCATCTCGGGGTTGTTTTAACCACCACATCCGCTTCCCAGGATGTTGCATTTGCTCATCCCAGGCAAAGTAAAGGACTTCGAAAAGTAAACGCTATTTTCAAAGAGACAAATATTGAAAGAAGCTCTTGGAAGGAAGTGGGCTTCCCTAATTGGGTTGCATGTGGTTGAAGACGATCTTTTTGCTATTTCAGCTAGTCTTTTGTTAGTTTGATTTAAGTTGATGTAATTTCATTCATATGAGATGGACTTGTAATGTAATTTTGTCATCAGTACATCAAGCTATATTGAAAGTAAACCAATTATAGCAATGCTGAATACTGTAGACAAGGGGTTATTAACTCAGGTTCTCAAGGGCTCCTATTCTGAATGTTTTAGATTTCCCCCCCTCCTCCTTCACACCTGATTCAAATAATCAGGAATGCTATCAGTCTTGTGCAGATGAGCTGATCATTTGAATCAGGTGTGTTGGAGGAGGGAAACGGCTAAAACCCGCAGGAGCAAGCTAGTGTGACACCCCCCGTTTAACACAATAAACATCTCCTATTCATCTCACCCTCTAGATGCCAGGCCAAATAGAAGCACGACCAGCTGTGAGCTCCATGGTAGGTTCCATGTTATTATGTCCCTCTTGTGTTTGTTTCCTTATTTTAAACAGAGCAGTCAAAGGTTTGCACAAACATTCTCATGGTATTGAATGAGAAGGTGAGCTTGACCGCTACTGAATGTGTAGCTTTCTTGAATCGACAGAGCTTTTTTGTTGTTGTATTAGCTCACACTGACGGCAACAATTCTAAATATCCGATATGACAAATATTTTATCTATGTCAGAGCAAGAACCTTATTTTTAATAGCCATATGCACCTTAAATTTTTTTCAATTCCAAATGCTGTATCTAGTCTTATAGACCAGTGGTCCTCAACCCTGGTCCTCGAGGACCGGCATCCAGCCTGTTTTCCATGCCTCCCACAGCCAACACAGGTGATTCATACCATCAGCTAATCAGCAATCTCTGGAGAAGGCTGATAACGATCTCCACCTGTGTTGGCTGTGGGAGACATGGTAAACAGGCTGGATACCGGTCCCTGAGGATCAGGGTTGAGGACCACTGTTAGACTACCCGTGCACCTGATGCATGACCCTTGCCTCCCCCAAGGCCCAAAACCCAGAGGACACATTGCGTAAGTGTCCAGACATCACAGATCGCCTGAGGCTTTTGGAGCAGGACGTGGCTCGCTACAGGGAGGAATCTGGAAAGTCGCAAGCGGAGGTCGCAAGGTTGATGGTGGCGCTGAAAGACGCCGAGTTGGACAGATCTGGCAGAGAGAAGCGAATAAACGATCTTGAGAGGTGAGTGTTTAAAAAAAAAAAAACACAGACAACATCTATGGGCCCTTCTGGGTGTCCTGAAGGAAGCATCCTTTTGAGTTACCGGACTATTTGAAGTCCTTGATTCCTTCCTAAGTGCTCTATTTATAAAGGAGCAATCCACAAGATGTAAACTCTCCATTTCTTCCTCCCACCTCTGGAAAAATGCTTCCATTCTCATGTTTTCCCTGATGCAATCCCACAATTGTGTACATACTTCGCTTTTAATCACGCAACTACAAGTCTTATCAATGGTTTTTGTGTGTTAAATGTTTGCAGCTCTGGGTGAGCAGACTGTTTAGTCAGTTTCAAACTTTCCCGAGTGTAACTTTGAAAACCGCCATATTGGCTTCGATCCGATCCTCAGCAAGATCAGTTTCCCAGTAGCGCGGTAAATGTGCCGTACATTTTCTCTGCAAGCAATCACATTTCTCATTCCGTACAAAAAAAAGAGCGCACTTTCCAGATTCATTGCTATCATCGGGTTCTGTCATGTGTGTTTTCTTTTTCCATTTTCTTTGCCTCACATGTCACTTCAAGCGTCCAAAAAGTGCTTTATTGCTGTGTCAATTTATAGTAAGAATATGTCCTAATGTAAAGAAGATGACACGGATTGCTCAGTTGTCACGCGATTTATGCATTGGGATCGGCATGGGGTGCCTTTGGATTTAAATGAGCAGGTTGTTCTGGCCAAATGCCAATTGGACCGCGTGAATGGTTTTGTGCACATTTGTGTGTGGATGTTGATTTCAAGTCAGGGTTCATTGAAGTCTGCAAACAATTGGTAAACGTTTGCCTGGAGTTTTAATGGTCTTTGCCAACCTTGAACGAATCCTGACGGAAGCGCGCATTCGCCCTCAGTGTGATAGGGGCTTAAACGTCAATGTTGAAACATTTACATCCAGCACTACTTCTTCAAGTAGTGTATAGAGTAACTAATAAATCGTAAAAAAAAAAACTCGTAATATAATATAATATGGTTACTTTTAAAATCAAGTAATCACTAGTGTGGCAAAGTTACTTTAAAAATCAAGTAATCGTAACATAACTAAATTATTTTCAAAGTAATCTGTAAAGTAACTTTTTCACGGTGACTGTGGGAACACTGGCGATCACATTCACTTTGTAGGACTGGATTAACAGAATCTGGACGGTGTGCATGAACTGCATGAACACTCGTTCCTGTTTCATTCATTAGCTGTTTTAAAAGACTCTTTGGTGTGGAAACCAAGTCATTAATCACACTCTGTGGGAACCTAAGAACAGCAAGTGTAATAAAAATATAGTCTGTCTGTGTATGTTTGCCTCCGGGGCTGATTGTTACATTTGAGCGTGGCGCTCTAGCTAAAGTATTTTGTCTGTGTGTGTTGGGGTGCAAAGCCCCTTGTGGTTCTGCATGGCTTCAGATCTGGGAGTCAGTGGGGGGGGTTATCAGAGGGGAATCCACAGCATCCATTGATATTGTTTCTCATTCACAGAGAAAGCATACCTCATTAATGTTGAAGAGCAGCCAAGAGGCTGATGTTTTCATAAAGGAAAAAAAGAAGAAGAAAACTGAATCCTATGTTGTTTTCAGAACCGACTTTACATGATGTCAAATAATGTGTCTATCAGTTGGTATTTAGTTTATTTAACATTTTTCTTTGAATGTTTCAAAGGGGTTTCTTAACTTTGCTTTGGAAAGGACATTTCTTAATAACTACCTTTTGCTATCTCATGGAACAACATTTAATTTTTCTGACAGCAACTTTACGTCATAGATAGGTGAAAAAAGACATACAGTATTTGCAATGAATATGTCACAATTTTTTTAGGATAAATTTCTACAACACTCCAGGTTATCTCACGGCACCCTGCAGTGTGCTACAATATGTGTCTGTGCACAAACCTTATGTTTCTGTGTGAGTGTTCTGAAAATGACAAAACAACTTGTTTTCACGTTTCTGGAGAGCTAAAAAGAACCAGATGATACGACACTTTCACAATCAACTGACAAAAATTGTTGACAACGGATACAGTCCAACTTCCAAGATCTGACTATGACATCATCTTACTACTGATAAGTTTGTATTTATGTCAGTGCAAATTTCTTGATTCATAGCAACAATTTATTCGTCACAAATATAGCTCATTTGAAGTTAGTGGGCTGGATGCCAAATGGGAACAGTCAGATGGCTTGTTTCACAAATCTGGGAAAAGCCCAGAGAAACTACGTATGTTGTTTCTTACTTTTGTACTTTTGATCATTTCTGTACTGATATGGAGACATAACTTTGGAAAATAAATCTGCCTTCCAATCTGACCATATCCCAGTTAGTGACATGGTAAGCACTCTGGTATGTAAGGGAGCATTTCAGTCAAAGGGAGGTTTCTATGTGTGTGCATATACAATACTGTAATTGCCTCAGCGTGAGTTTTATTGTTGCATTTCTAGGGGTGAACAAACCGGCCCGTTGTCCTCAGACATATTCATAGAACCTCCCCAAATAACACATTTGCATAGACATATGTAATAGGGGTTGGTGAAGGTGGGTGGTGGGTGGTGTCTGGTCAGTGCTGGATTTCACTTTTCTTTCTTTTCTTTGCTCCTTCCTCGGGTCTCCTGACGGCCTCGCGACTCTGGCTGGAAGTGTTCGGTTTAGGTGAACGGTATGGGATTTTTTAATAGGTTTTAGGTGAACTAATGAATACACACTCTCACACGCACATACAAATACTCACCCACATACAAAATAAAAAATATATATATAAAAAAAATAAAAAAGAGAGAGCAATGATGATGACATGTCAAATCGGTAAAATTACCGAATGAACAATACTGAGCTCTCCAGAGAGAAAAAAGAAGAAGACATGTTGTAATAAAAGCCCAACTCACTGAATTTGCAAACTTATCAAGCTTTTGAAAACAGACATGAACATTTTAGCGGATAATAAAGGTTTCATAATTTCTTGCTTTTGATGGGCAGTAAATATTAAAGCACAGCACAAAATAACATTCTTGAAGTCCTTTTTGTCTTTTCCCAGTTTCACCCATCGGACTTTACATGTATAGGCAACATGTCAAATGGTATTTTTACTACGATAAGATGTCTAAGCACCATAAAAAATCTATAAATAATAAACAGTCTTGTTCCATTTGCATCTTTCAGCAATCCATCAAGACAAATGCCTCCGATAAAACTTCAGAACTGCCACACTCTAAATTTTCGGAGTTCCTACTTCCTCCCCTTCTCTTCACCCGTTCTGCAGCATTTATTTGTCTTTTGCTCCACAGAAAGAAAAATGTACATAATTCTGATTAAATCTGCCTTATTTTACCCAAACTGCACATCTCGGTTGCCAACCTCCTGTTTGCCCGTCTGCTTAAAATCTAAGGCTTTCGTTCTGCTTTGTTGTTTATTAAAAGAAAAAATTCAAACTTAAAACACTGTCTAAATTTGAAGCGATTTTAAAAAGAAAAAAACTCACTTTGCTGTGTGAACAGCTAAGGCTCATCGTAACCGTTAAAATGAGTCCAGTTTGTTACAGGTATACGATTTTTGTCTGCCTGTTGATGTTTTTTGTCATCACAACTCTCAACCCATCTTCTTTAAATGTTTCAGGATCGTCATGTTTCTATTATATCGATTATTTATTGATTATCTTACTGAGTTGAGTTTTGCAAAAATAATTTGATGTGCTTTAAATTAATTTGTTCCTTTTGTATAATACTAATAGTTTCTATTCACAGGCCTTCAGGATGTTGAATCACTTGCAACGCCACACTACATTTCATAACCGCTGTCCTCTCACGGCCTTGCACAGCATTATTTGCACTTATTTTCCGCGTGTTTATATAATATAAACAGTCCTTGTACATTCCAAATGTCTTGCCACTCATTAGGACACATTAACCTTTTGGAACTTGAATTCTTAAAATAACAGCTGAATCATTTTACTGTTTGTTAATGATCGCTAATTATCTTGGTAGGTCCCTTTTTTTTTTATTTTTTGCCAACCCAAGAAGCAGCCCAGACCGATAAAACACATTTCAATAAAGAGAATGGGGGTAAGATTGATGATGAAAAATGCATAAAAAAAGATAAAAACACAGCTGCTCTTGAAACCAGGAATAAATTGGAGCTGCTTGTGTTGGAACATGAACGTGTCGACTGCTCCAAGTGGAAGACGCACAAGGACATGTGAAAAATGACTTGCAAATCTATCAGGTTTCACGCGCAGTGCTTTTCTTCACTCTCGGCTCCAACAACTCTGTTTGTCTCCGAAATCTTGCCGCACTAAAACATTATTGTCCCTTCCGATAACCATCAAATTTTAGTGCAAGCACATGCAGCCCTGATACGCTTACTCACACTTTGATAGCTCATCAAGCTTGCCCGGATGGTTTGATGGAACTGTATTAGCTATCAAAAGAGACCAGCATGTCTGCGGGTTTGCACACCTGCGCCGGTAGCGGTGTGAGAGCTGATATGCCCTCATGGCTGGTTAGTTTTCGCTGGGCATGTCTCTGAGCTTGTACAAACACACGCAGAGATTGTAGTATAAACAGATTCCTCAACTCGTGTCGTTGTCTATGAGGGTGTATGTACATTTCATGATGACTAAATGAGATTACTGGTCTAAATGTGCTATTTTCGTGGACAGGAGAAGGAATAGGACTGAAAAGCGAGACTCAGAAACATATGATTTACAGAAAAAATACTGTTTATTAAAACCCTGGAGAACCCACGGGGTCAAATTTGGCCCCTATAAATTCTGCTACTCAAATAACAAAGACCCTTTTTTTTTTTTTTTTTTACAAATTTAACTTCAAAAGTCCAGAGTGCCACTTCTGACCCCTGCATGGGGCCATCTAGTGGATGAATATTGCTCTTACATGAGCCAGAGTGGTGGCGACAAGATGGCTGGCAACATGCTGTTTTGTTGAGCTGGAAATCAATACAAACAAAACCATCTTCTCAGCAAACCATCAGATGGTAAAATTGTGTTTTTTTTTGTTAATCTATTTCATATCATGTTGCAGAATGCCTAGGAGTATGTTTATATATATATTTTGATCAAATTAGCAACTCTGAGCTAGTTAAAAAAAAAAAGGGTTAGAATTGAAAAAACATATATTTTGGTGTTCAGTGAATTTATAGCAGTCATTTAATGTATAATTCATAATTTTCCAAAGAAGAAAAGGGTTCTCGGGTTCTCCAGTTAAACAGGCTGGATTTGGTAAGATTCAAGATATTTGTTTGTCATCTGCACAATAAAAACACAACGGTTGCACTAAGCAATGAAATTCAGTATTTGTACGGATTAATAAATGCATGAATCTATTCTGTAATATTTTCGTTAGCACAATCGGGACACTTTTTTTGACATTATGTTAAAAGGGTGTCTAATATAAGCCTCAGTTTCAGTCACAATTACACAATTGTTTTTTTTTTTTTCCTGGAGAGCTCAGTATTGTTCATTCGGTAATTTTACTGATTTGACATGTCATCATCATTGCTCTCCTTTTTTTTTTGTATGTATATTGTTTGTAAAAAAAAAAAAAACACATTACACAATTGTGATGTCATTTGGTCAGTAGTCTGAAGACATGCTGGTAGAAACTCTGTTTTAGTCATGTTGTGATTGCTGTGACACTTCTGTAGTGTCTGCCAGATGAGAGAAGTTTGAAGTGTGTGTTGTGGATTGTTTTTAAGGGAAGTCAGGCAATCAGGGAATGCAAAGGTGCCCAAAAACGTGAAGCAAAAAAAGAGACCAGGTCTATAATCAGACGTCTTCAAAGCTTGCTGTGAGTCAGTGTTGAGAACAAGGAATGTCGGAACGTGATGACAAGGTGGCGACGAGACAGAATGTCATTTGGGATTAAATACGTACATGAGATAATCGGGAAAAACAAAGTGCAGGTGAGGACTCTGGAAGGACAATCATTTCTAAAGTTAATATCTGCATATGGATTTCTCCACGCTTATATGAAAAGAAAAAAATCGAGACACCTGACGATAACAGGAACTGAAAATCTGGAGGTGGCAGTTGTAATTGCTTCCACTTCTCTGGAAAGACGTTCTCCAAGATGTTACACATACAGTCCAACTATAAATTCTGCTACTCAAATAACAAAGACCTTTTTTTTTTTTTTTTACAAATTTAACTTCAAAAATCCAGAGTGCCACTTCTGACCCCTGCATGGGGCCATCTAGTGGATGAATATTGCACTTACATGAGCCAGAGTGGTGGTGACAAGATGGCTGGCAACATGCTGTTTTGTTGAGCTGGAAATCAATCCAAACAAAACCATCTTCTCAGCAAACCATCAGATGGTAAAATTGTGTTTTTTTTTTTGTTAATCTATTTCATATCATGTTGCAGAATGCCTAGGAGTATGTTTATATATATATTTTGATAAATTAGCAACTCTGAGCTAGTTAAAAAAAAAGGGTTAAAATTGAAAAAACATATATTTTGGTGTTCAGTGAATTTATAGCAGTCATTTAATGTACAATTCATAATTATCCAAGATGTTAGAATGCACTTTTTGGAATTTTTCATCCAGAATGACACTTTTGAACTCAGACGGCCTGACTCACAATATCTCTTGTAAGTTCATCCCAAAGGTGTTTGGCAGGTTTGAGGTCAGAGCTGTCAAGTTCTTGCACAATAATAGTTTGATGATAGACCTGCCATGGAACCGAAAAGAAAGCTGGAATCTCAATTTCCAGAATGTATCATTCCTCTTGATGAACTGAACTGCTTTTAATCCATATGCATTGAATTTGTGTGATTTGAGTGTGCGTATGTGCCAGGTGAGTGTGTTTTTTCATCATCTTAAAAAAAAAAAAAACATATTTAAATGAATTGCTCGCCGACATCACTCACATGTCCGACACACACAAACAACATTTTAGGGGAAATGGCAGCAAATATTTGCTCACATGTGGGGCCAGCTTGTAGCGCTGACCCAAAATCAACATGCCGGCATGGATGTGGAATAATAAGGTGGCACCTTTTTAGCAGCTGCTTGCTCGCAGCTTGTTTACAGTGCCGTAGAGTTCTTTCGTTAATTTGTCACTGTCGGCTTTTTTTGCCTTTTCACCCGTTTTACCCCTTAAAATACAGCGAGTAACAGACTTGTATGTTTTAAAAATGTGCCCATTACGGCTTATTTATCGAAATGTTAAATACATGTTAAAACCTTTTTAGTTTGGCATTTAAATGATCTTTTTGTTTTTGCCTTTTATTCTTTTAATTTTTTTATTTTTTAGCCTTCAATTGTTTTTATTTTGTTATCTTTTAGTTTTTAGCTTCAGTGTTTCCTGGGTGCCTTTCCTCATATGGTTTCGCTGTGCCCTGCCATGATTTTTTTGTTGGGGGGTGAGCGTGTATGTGTGTGTGTGGGGCGGGGGGGTGGCTCTTTTTTGTATTATGGATGTTTAAATTGTTTAGCACCTTGATTTGCATTTTAATGTATGAAAGGTGCTATAAAAATAAAGATTGATGGATTGAAGTTTGATTAAAAGCTCAATTACAAAATCTAATTAAATGAATTAAATAAAGGCAGGCAAGCTGAACTTGAAAAGTAATTAACAAATCCAGACTCATCCACTTCATTTTTTAGTGTGACTATCCCCAGGAGCGGGGTAATTTTGGGTTCTATCTGCAAGTGTACTTTGTGTCTGTGTACTTTGCAGTTGACAGATTTACATGCGTGCTTCGGCTCCATCACTCATCTTGCCTGCCATGAGTCACACACGCGTTGTTTTGTTTCCTTTTGAGTAGTGTGACACATGGTACATGCCATTATTTACCTGCAAGTCCTTTTATTTAAAAAAAAAAAAAAGAACATTATTTTTGCTTTAATGTTAAGAATCACACTAGCAACAATAAAAAATTGTTTATTCGTTATTTTTTTTAATTTTTTGCTATTTCCAGGCAAGTCAAGTCCCCTCATATCCAAAAACAGATGGTGCCTGGTGAAACAAGGAAAGATGCACAGCCGGATGGACATCCACACTCTTTATCACAGGTTTGAAAATATCAATATAGAATTGCGGGTGTGTGTGTGTGTGGTACATTTGGCCTCTCCTTTAAGTCTTCATCACCTCTTCATCTTACAATCAGATTGGCACAGAGCTTGACAAATTCACATTAATTTGTTTACACTAGATACTATTTCTCCTACTTGTTCTCAAATAAATTAAATGAACAGAAAGGCAAAAGTATACAAACAAAAATACTGATTATATCTAAAGTGTGATTCAAAGCTTTAATTTTTGTGTATGTGTACTGTAAGCGCGCTCTCTGTTATGTTGCGTTTATATTATCATCTTCATCAAATTGTCAGTGCTGTATGCGTAGTGTTTTCTCAGCGGTCAGATTGTGCTCCCTTCACACCGCTGCTCCGCATTTATCTGCGCATTCATGGGGAACAAAACATGCTCAAGGATAAACACAAACAAACAGAGCCGCGCCTCCACCAAGTTCCTGCTTCTCATGCATGCAGGAGAGTTTATGTGGGATGATGAGATAGCATCTCTCATCGTCTTCTTCTCACCACACTGCAGTTGTCCAACACAAAGAAAACACACTTCGGAAGTCTTTTCCTTTAAGCTCTCAAAGTGGCCTTTTATTACTTTTTTTCTTTCTAGACGTCTATAAACCCCCTCAACCTCTACCCCTATCTTTCGCAAACTTTCTTCTTTTCAGTCTATGTACCTTAAGTAAATTAACAGAAACATTGCACACATAGGCTATACTTAATATCACTGACATCATGACATTTTATACATGTACGTATATATTAAAACTGTGCAAGGAATAGAAATAGAAAGGACTAATGAAATTAAGTTTCTAGGTATCATTATTGATAAACATTTAACATGGAAAGCGCATATAGAATATGTCAAATCTAAGGTGTCCATACTTGACCTATTGCATTGATGTGTGGGGGTGTGAGAGCCAAAACCTACACTGAATCCATCTTTCTTTTACAGAAACGTGCTATTTGTGCTGTTTGCGGTTGTGGATACAGAGACCACACTAATCCATTATTTATACAAGTAAAAACTTGAAAATTTAATGAATTGATGGAGTTAAACCACCTTACAATATTGTGTAAAGCCCATCATAAAATGTTACCAGTTAATATACAAACCAAATTTATAAAAAGGGAAAGTGAGTACAAATTAAGAGAAACAGACATTTTTTTTCCAAACCTAAATATAGAAAAAAACAAAAAGAAAGATGTATTTCAACTCAAGGTGTCAGTTTGTGGCACAATCTGGATTGTAAAACAAAATCTTCTAAGTCTATTTGTATTTAAAAAAAAATATATATATATAAAAGCATGATTACTGCAAAAATATATATAGCACAAGGACACGCAGTTTAATTATTTTGAATTATTATTTTGTAGTGTCTTAACCGTTTGCTGTCATTTATTTTGTTGTTTTTTTGGGATTCATCAGGATCAAACAAAACAAGTTTAACTTCTTTGTCCCCTTTAATTTTTTTTACTTTAAAGAGTGAAATAAAAATTGGAATTGATCGAATTGATTTAAACTCAGGCTCGCACCAAATATCCGCATTCGCTATTTGTATTGATATTAGCCACCGAATGACCAAATCAATTGGATGGGATACTCAATGTACTTTTGCCGCAAAACATGCCATAGTCCGACACATGAAAATTCCCAATTTGATCAAATTGGTAAATAGAGTGCACTTATATCTTACTTGATCATGTGTTTACAAAGGGTAACCTTTTTAGTTAATAACTTACTTAAACCTCCTCCGTTGCTACTAGCCTCATCCTAGCTAGCGTTAAGCTAGTTCATCTCTCAGGTCCGACATCTAAGTTTTTCAAATTCCCTTTAGGTCGTTGCTAGCACGGCGTTAGTTGGCCAGCAGCGAGGCATTAGCAGGCCATATATTCCCTTTGCCAGGCTGGTGGTAGCTGGCCAATGGTGGAACGTTAGCCGTAGCTGGCTAATGGTGGAACGTTAGCCGTAGCTGGCTAATGGTGGAACGTTAGCCGTAGCTGGCCAACGAAACTGGACCGCGTAGGCCCTATGTAGCTATCTTGGGAAAATTGTGATTAAGGGTTTGTTTTCATGCGATATCTTGGTCTCACAATCTCAATGTGAACAGCATTATGAAGAGGACTGTTTAACCCTGGAGAACCCACGGGTCAAATTTGGCCCCTATAAATTCTGATAGTCAAATAACAAAGACATTTTTATTTTTTTTTACAAATTTAACTTTTAAGTGCCACTTCTGACCCCTGCATGGGGCCATCTAGTGGATGAATATTGCATTTACATGAGCCAGAGTGGTGGTGACAAGATGGCTAAAATGCAACAAATAAAACAAAAAAATTATATTGTTCAATGTAGCTGTGTATTTGATTGATTATTTTCTTAAATTCTAAATAGTTTACTGACAGTTTTTGTTGTTCAGATTTTTCGAAATGATACCCCTAAATTCCAAAGGGTCAAATTTCACCCTAATCCTAAATTAGGGAATAAATTGAAAAAAAAAACATTGAAAAAAGATATATTTTGGTGTTCAGTGAACTTATAGCAGTCATTTAATGTATAATTCATAATTTTCCAAAGAAGAAACGGGTTCTTGGGTTCTTCGGGGTTAATGCAAATTCTAATTGAACTCGCACATCTTGCATTTACATGTGGATTTTGTTTAAAAAAGGTCAAATTAAGTGTTCAGGGGTACACAGCCGCTGGAAGTTTTTCTCACTCCCTGCTGGGTTATTATAATGATTTTAATCCTCCTTCCCAGCAGAAAGGGTCAAACTCGAAAATGACCTTTCCTTGGGGACCGTGGCGATGACTGTTCCTGTAGAGCCAATTATCCATCCATTTCTTCTCCATTCCATTCTATTTCCGTTTTTTTTTCTCCCATGCACAAATTGCACACCCATGTAGTCCTTGTCCGTGTATCCTTGAAAGACAGCGGTATCCTCTCACGGCTAATAAAAGTCATACAACCCATAGGATATACAGATATTTACATTGACATACGGGGGCAGCCTTCTGGTTGGGTTTCACTCAGGGTCCCAGCAGCATCTCAGTGGGCTGGCGGTTTCGTTTGGTCTAAATGCGTGTGCGCACATATCTCTGCCGGGCGGGGTCATAGCAGCACTTGTTGATTCTGGTGCATCGAATTTCTGGCCGTCTGTCACGTCCAATTACAGTGCTGCGGGGCTGATGCACACAGGCTTCCTCTGTGCGTGCGCGCAGGGGTTTGTCGCTCACCTCCAGCTGTGCCGCGCTGACGTGACGAGCAACAAGTTTCCGCTTGCGATTTGGCCCGCTTGGCACGGTTCTCATCACCCGCGGGGAGAATCCCATTGCTGCTGTCAGTATCACCCTATGACTTATTTACTTCAGTTGGGTGTCCTGTGATTTGAGTCCTAAGAATCCCCAGATTGCAATTGGGCGCCTAGAAGGTGTTGTATAAACTGTGATCCGACGTTCATGTAATGGTATTGGTGTCATTTGAAAATATGCATGAGTGTTTTGCAACGAAAGTTTGGCTTGGCCGTGTTTCCATGCCCAAGTGACCCAATTACTGCACGGCTAGTCCGCGGTGTGAACGTGTGAACTTGAAGGCGAGCCCCCCCCACCCCCCACCCCTCCCGATCCCAAAATGAAAGCGGGCGAGAGAAACTCTAGGTTTATTTTTTCTGTTCCGTGTTTTCTTTCACAGTTCCATCAGCCAATGTGGAGAGTGATCCTTTTCCGACTCGACGCGGGTGTTGTCGAGGCCACACACGCGCGCGCACACACACATGCGCAAAACATACACACCTGCTCTGCATGTGAATACGCACACTCACATTTTTGTAGTGCACACTGATATTTACACTCTTATAACTTATTTCTGCCTAGTTTCTTTTTAATAGACGGTTTGCTTTCGCCACTGCGTTGACTTGCTCTAACCCTTTCCATTGGATTTCCTTTCTCAGCCTCATTTAATCAGGCTAAAATATACATAACTATTTCGCCACTTTGCTTCCAACCCGTTAAATAAAATCCTCTTGGCCCTCAGCTTCCTCTCTCAGCTTCCCAGGAGGCCATGCAGGAGACGGCTGAGCGGATAGGGGAGTTGGAGAAGGCCTTGAGGGAGAACATGAACACTTCTGCACATAGGGAGGTGCTCTGGGCCCAAGAGGAGACGGCCCGTGTTCGGGCCCACAGACAGGTGTACCTGATACCTTCCGCACACACTCATTCATGTCTTCAAGGGCTGCGGAACTTGCAGTGCAGGGCAACTTATTCAAACGAGCCTAAAGAGTATGAGATATGCCCTCGTGTGGCTGACATTTGTAATTGCATGCAGGATTGGGTTAAAGGGAGACATTTTCAACAGTAAGAAGATAGTATTTTGTCTATAATTAATGCGATAACTTCATTATTTTAATGAACAATTAATACCTTTAAAAAACAATTTTACCACTTGCCGTTGACATCACCTGTGCTGAGGAAATAGGTTATGACCAATCATGGTTCAGTTTGCTGACCAAACCCAGAAAACAGGTGCGCTATGAATGGTTGTTATCTATTTCTTCAGCCCAGATGATGTCATCTTCAGTCGAAAGCAAGTGTAAAAATTTGTTTTTAAAGGTATTAATTGTACATAAAAATTATGAAATTGTCAAATTAATTCTGGACAAAATAATAACTTTTTTACTGCTGAAAAATCCCTCTAAACTTAATCATTACTCCAATAATGTAAAGGTGTCGGCACAGTATTTTAAATGGGACATCACTATCGTTTACATCATGTGTGACACTTTAAACCCGTGGGCAGTATTTTATTTTGAAATGGCTTGGTCAGAACCAACAAAAAGCCCAAAAATGGTCACAATAACGCTTAGGGGTTAATTATGCATTGAGCATATCATTACAATGAATTTAAAAAAACATACAAATACTAAGACATGAAGTAGAAAACCTTAACATGGTGTCTAATTAGAATGGTGATATGGCACACCTGTGAGGTGGGATGGATTATCTCGGCAGAGGAGGGGAGTGCTCACTCTCACAGATTTAGACTGGTTTGTGAACATTTTTTGAGAGAAACGGTTAGATTGTGTATGTGGAATTTTTTTTTTAGATCTTTGAGTTCATTTCATAAACAATGTTATATTTTTTGTTGAGTAATAACTGTGGCCAGGTCTCAGGTTCATCCATCCCAAACTCACACTCATGTGCCTTAGTTTAAGGCTCTTGCTTTGTGCACTGAGAAATAAATCGTCTTGCTGGAACGGAAAAGGACCTACCCCAAACTGGTCTAACAAAATTGGAAGCATGCAATTTTTCAAAGTAGCTTGGTATGATTAAGAACAGCGGGGAATCCACAACACAGATGTATTAATCCATTTATTAAGAGATGTGCCCCGGGACTTTTGTCTTTGTAATGTAATTTCAGATCCTCAGATTGCATGTTCTGCAATTTTTGTGATTGATGGCTGGTTGGTTGGTAAGCGCCTTAAGTATGTTTTGCAGATGTGTCTGCATCGCCGTGTGCCTGCTGGGAAGTCAAGAAACGGGTTGAATGAGTGTGTGTTTCCCCCTTGTGTGTTTGTGTGTGTGTGTCTGCGTCTGTGTGTGTGCATTTGAATGAGAATGACCTCACATTAGTTATAAGTGCCGTAAGAAAGACGGGAGCCACCAGCGGTTTCGACTACAACTAGAATTTTTGCGGTGGAGTAGAATACCTCTTTCCTCACATACAGAGAAAGGCAAACACTGACAAGAGGAATTGAAAAGAAAAGTATGGGTGGTTGAAGCAAAAGAAGGGTCGAACTCAGTTTACAAAACCCCAGTGTAGTTAATATTCCTTTCATGCTTATTTTCCAGTCAGTATTTGTGACACCAGGCCATTAATGACTTCAATAACATAACATAGCATAAGTTTATCCTCATGTCCGCAATCAATCACACACTCGCATCAACACCAGGGTATTCTAAAGAATACCACAAATGGGAAATAAGGCTCCCCATAGAAGCTACTCATAGCTTATCGGGCGGGGGGGGATCTCAGGACATTTACACATATCAAAGGACAAAAGCAACATATAAGTATACTTTCTTTCTTTTCTTTTTTTTTCTGGAGAGCTCAGTATTGTTCATTCGGTAATTTTACCGATTTGTCATCATCATTGCTCTCTTTTTTTAAATTTTTTAAATATATTTTTTAAATTAATTTTTATTTTGTATGTGCATGTGAGTGTGTATTCATTAGTTCACCTAAAACCTATTAAAAAATCCCATACCGTTCACCTAAACCGAACACTTCAGAACCCAGCCAGAGCCGTGAGGCCGTCAGGAGACCCGAGGAAGGACCAAAGAAAAGAAAAAGTATACTTTCAAGTGAAAATAAATATCTTCTGAATTTTTTCACACCACAGAGAACGTTGTTGTTAGCAATCCTGCCAAATTTGATCATTAAAAAAAATGGCCACGTAAATAAATGGAGGCTTCAAAATCGCACTCAAATGCTCTGGCGTGCAATGCCCCACAATGAAAGAAGCTAGCCACCAGATACGA
Organism: Vanacampus margaritifer; assembly: GCF_051991255.1. NCBI lineage: Eukaryota > Metazoa > Chordata > Actinopteri > Syngnathiformes > Syngnathidae > Vanacampus > Vanacampus margaritifer. The sequence continues at coordinate 5,746,122 of NC_135432.1, read as the reverse complement.
GCTAACAGGTAGTAGCTACCATGTACAGTGTTCCCATCGCAACTTCGCAGATACTGCGATACTGTTAGCATCGTGGGCTAACATTTTTGACCGTAACGTAATATAATGCAGGTTTACATTACGCTATTTCACAGGTTTCCTGCTATTCTTCTTCCATTTAAGTCGGGACAGTCAAAAAATAATGATGCTTTTTTTAATTAATTAATTAAAAATAATGATATTTTTTTTAATTAATTAATTAATTTTTACACGGGAAATTTGTTTTGCAAAAACTGATGCCATGAACATTAGAGCTTGTCGCCCCAAAAATCACCATTCCCTTATTGTGCGTTCGGAAATACTTACTGCTTCAATCAGACCTTTTGGAAACTCAGGATGTTGCTCAAATGTGCCGTTCGTTTATTCAGCGCGTGTCATGCAGTACAAGGAAAGTAAACCAATAAAACGCGCACATACACACGAAGACAAACCGTCCTCTTAATAACTACGTTAAAGTTTTTTCTTTTTAGTTTAAAAAATAAAATCCCTCATTGCATTGTAGCCAAAGGTACAATCCTGGTGTATTAATGCGGCTTTTGTGGCAGTAAATCCAAGTTGTCAAAACCAAAAGCTAGTTCCCATGACTACCGTTCTTCTTCTTCGTCTTTTCTGACGAAGAACAAACACACAGCCACAAGCGCGACTGTCGCCGAAGAGCGACCTCATCTGGTGGCGCTTTTTTATTGGCCGCTGCCAGATGGTGCCGTTTCCAGGCAAACACTCAGTAAAAGGACCACAATTCTCAGATGACTGTTTGACCTTCATTCTTTCAGCTAGCTATCATGTACTGCAAAAGGAAATAGAGCTGTCATTTGATTACATTTTTTAATCAGATTAATCACATCTTATAATTCTGATTAATCGCGATAAAAAAGGTTTTTATTATCAACATTTTCCCCCGCCAAATTTGAAGAGCACCGATTATGTGTTAATTCTTTTGACGTTTAATGCTATGAGGACGTCTTCAACATTTTGTTTGATCCGCTGCACACGCTCATCCTCCCCTTTTTCTAATCATTTAATTAATTGCATAATTTAAAATGGGGGAAAAAAATTACTCCGATTTTTTTTTCTTTTTTTTTTCAGGATTTTTTTTTCACATGAACAAATATTCTAAATGCGATACGCAAACACTCGTTCAATGCTTTACTTTAAAGCATGAAATTATGTTTATTGCTCAAACACAACCTGTGCTACCTTAAACGTAGCTATCCGCTGTCAAGCTAAAGGATAATCTATAGTCAATTAATAGTGATTAATCTGCGTGAATTCATGATTAATGCTCACATTTTTTGTCATGAATTAATCAATTTACACATTAACTTTGACAGCACTAAAAAAATACACGTAAAATCATATTTAAAATCAATCCTAAAGGCTCTATTAAATCTATTAAATGAACTGCTACAGATGAAAAAATGGACAGTTTGTTTGTCAGTTATGTAAACATAAAATGTGCTTTTTAGATAGTTGTTGTTTTTTTTAAAAGCATTTTTATTTTATTTTGTTAATGCAATTTTTTTTTTTTTTTAAATTCTGAACTAAAATAACCTTGCTTCATGCAACAAAGCTTATTTAGGACAAAATAAGTTTCATTCCAGTCTCTATGTATACAAGTAGAATCCAAGTTTAGCAAACGAGCTTTTGTGACAGGTGGGAACGAAAGTTATAAATACGGCGGTGGGACTTTTCACACGCACCAAGTCATTTTTCGCCCCCAAATGAAGCGAGAAACACCTCCAAAAATAATTGGGCCCCAACATGCAGAGAACATACTGAGCCATTGTGCTGTCATGCTGGTGAATGGACTTGATCCTTCCTGAGCCAGAATCGAGCAGTCATGCTGTCTCCCCAACAAAAGACAACCATTTGGCTCAGCGCTCAAGCTGCTCCGTGGCCACCACGCTCACGCATCTTGAACGCTGTGAGCCAACATGACATCATGCGCGCAACACACAGGCTACATTTGAACATAAGCATGCAGTTCCACCATAGCCCAGACTAAGGAGGAAAAAAAAAACACTCCATAATGGGTCAGTAAAAAAATCACCTGATCTTGGCACCATTCCTGGCATTCTCACATTTGCCCCCCCTTGAAATGTTCTTTCTTCTCCTCTTGTGTCCCAAAGTAATCAGTCTCATGATGTGTAATGCGGTGAAAGTCTTCCATCAGCCTGACTGGCTGAAATGGAGCATGGGTAATGCTCCGGGTCACTTTTCTTCACACCCTCTACGTAGAGTCACTCGGTCTCTTGCGTCCGTCACCCTGAGCTGCTTTCTCACCCGTCTGCCTTCTTAACTTGTTTGGCCCAATTATCTCCACACTTGTTCTGCTGTCGTCCCGCTATCTGTCCAAATCTATTGCACCCCTCACCCCCCTTGTGGCATTTGAACCAGGCCTTTGAACCATCAACACCGACGTAAACGGACAAGGGGGATTTGGCCCTTACCTCTGAGCCCTCAATCAGCTTAGCCAGTCTTAGTAAGCCTTAGCCAGGCTGCGAGGCTTTCCCTTGAAGTTGAGCTAAATTAGCACGCACAGGCTTGCCGCTAAGCTGATTAGCTCGCTAATTTCGCTAAAATGCATTGTATTCCTTATTAATGATGTGATTGTGACACAAGGGCTAGTCTGGGTGGTGGCCCAATGTCGGGCTGACAGATCCATATGTGATGTTGGGTGACCCTTGGCTTTCATAATGGAGCTTTTTAAACAAAACATCAAACAATGAAAATAATTCCGAGTTATTCATTTATCAACACCCTTGCTTATCATGTGCTGAGAGACCTTGATGGGATTTTTGACATTTTGATGTGTTGTTTTCTGGGTGAATTAGCTGTTGGGCGATTATGAATAGAAATAGACCGATATGTTTTTTTTCAGGGCCGATGCCGATTATTAGTAGTCAAGGACGCCGATAACTGATATTTGGAGCCGATATTAATTTTCACTAAAATGGAAAATATTGGCATCAAAAGTTTAAAAAATGAAAACTGCAGCTCCTTTCTTTTCTTTTCTTTCTTTTTTATTTTATTTTTTAAGCACATGTTTAACCTAAAATATTGGAGTTAAAAAAAATCTTCGTCACTAGACATCAATGTTTTAAAAATCTAATAAAAAGATCAGGGATCTTCCAGGAACAGTAGCATGTCTTCAAAACTTTAATAAAAACGTAAGTAGCTCTCTTTTGTTTGCTACAGTAAATAAAGGTGTTTAAAATTTCAAAATATATGAAATATAAAAAAATTAAAAAACTTAGTTTTAATTTCAAACAAAGACAGAAGGTGCAGAGAGCTTCCAAGGTCAGATAAATTACTTCCCTGATTTTTATTATTTTTCCATGAACACTTTTTTAAATGGATCTATTATCGGCTGTATAATTCTTCAAAATGGCCGATGCCGATATTCGTCAAAATGCTGAATGTCTGCGGCGATAATCATTACCAAAAGATAATCGTCTATCCCTAATAATAAAGTTAATTGTTGCCAGGAATATTTCGTTTTATTGCAATGCTTCAGTGTGTTTTCAGACTACGATGAATCAAAACTTGCATTTCATTTCAAAGTTGAGCACTCGGCAACGTTAACTCGCCCGACTCTCGCTGGTGTGTGTGCGATCTGTATGAACAGCGAGCAGACTATCGAACATCTGTGAAACACACCTACCAAACAGAGCGTCCTGAAAATGTGCGAACGATTTGGCCCCATCATAAAAGAGGCCCGCTCCTTCTTTTATGTCCCACCCCATGGAGTGCTTTCCACTTCTTCTTTCATTTCCACTTCCCTTCCTTTATGTTAGATCCAACAATAATTTGTCTTATCCGTCTTATCTCGGAAATCTACACATTGTCACAATTGAAAATCGAATCAGTTGTTGTACTTTTCCAACCACATCATCATAAGACAGTGTTGCGTCCTATGGTAGAGCGCTCTCTGTAAGACAATTACACACTTCCTGTGTTGGGATAATGATGCCCTAAGGTCACATCCTGTCTGTCAGACGCTCAGGTGGGACAAGTGGGCCTGAATGGTTGGAGGGCATTCGCGCTCATTGATCTCACCTGCTCTCAAGTAGACAAACACTCCAGCGTGTAAAAAAAAAAAAATTAGCAAGCCAAAGGAAGAGGAGGGGAGAGAGAAGACCTTCCGCTGCAACAGACTCCGGTCATTTGACCTGCTTCTCATTTTAAAGCAGCCGTACATTCCATTCATTCATTTCACTTCATTTTCACCTTCCTTCTGACCAGCAACATTAGTTATACCTGCAGAATCCTACAAAAGCCAATACAGCATCGACTATATTTTGCAGTCAGCCTTTTAAAGGTAACATTACTTAGGTTACATTCAACAGGTATTAATTCAAAAATGCTTAGTTATGATTAATTTAGCTGATTTTTTTTACGTTTTTTAATTTAGTTGAGGTTTTCTTACACATTCTAGCTACCTTTTTTAGCTTCATTTCTACTTTCATCACGTTGCACAGGTGTACCTAATGTTGCAGCTGATCAAATACAGTACTTATTAACATGCATGTGTACAGTATAAACATTGAAGAGGGTCTTCTGCCCAGATTTAATCATAACTGTTTTAATTTATTTATTTCCTCAGTAGAAGTTTTATTTGTGGATGTCAATGATGTGTTTAAAATCTTATCGTCATGACTGGGATCTCATCAATTTCCACAACAATGGGCCATTGTCTGTGGTTGAAGTGTCTGTAATCAATGATGTGTTTAAAGTCTTATCTCAAGTCCGGTGAACTCCAGGTGGACTGTTTGGAACCGCCCTTCAAGATAGTATAAAAAGGTTGTAAGTGTCTGTAATCGACACAGTTGTGAGAGGATGCCACCATTGCTGGCAGCTCGCTTGTGTCCGGAATATTCTGTAAAATAAATCCTTCGAAGGACCTGTTCACCGATCTCCAGTCTGTATTCAGAAAATCAACATTCTCTCTACCCGAAAAACAACAAACACGTGGAAGACAAAGATAATCTTCTAACAACATGCACAAGCATTGTCTCTTTTACGCAACATGGGTCCATATTGTTGATATTCAAAGTATGTCTCCCCTTGACTAGCTGGAAGAGCTGATGGGGGCCCTGGAGAAGACGAGACAGGAACTGGACACCACAAAGTTGCATCTGTCCTCCACTCAGCAGACCTTGCATGAACGAAACGGACATCTCAACAGCCTGCGGCAGGAAAGACGAAAGCAGCTGGAAGAAATTCTGGAAATGAAGTTAGTTTCACGTCTTTATACTTTACCTACCTCAATTCTTCCTTGAATGCATGGACTGTGTTAATAAGTGTGTCATCAAAACATGATTTAAAGTGTGAGTTGTTTCAGGTATGTCTAACATGAGTAATTTCTGGACTATAAGCCGCTACTTTTTTCACTTGCATTCGACCCCGCGGCTAATACAAAGGTGCGGCTTATACATCAGATCACAAGGGGGCGCACTATAAAGGAAGTGCAAGAGCGTCAGGCAGAGCAAAACAAATCAAGTGAGCCCAAATACAGTAGAAAAGACAGAACTAGAGCGAGACAATTTGCACCCTCATTATGGAAAAGAAAGTAGCGGGAACCCGGTGCGGTAACATTAAAACACCTGGGTGCGGCTTATATATGTAACAAACTCGAGTATTCCCCAAATTTAGCTAGCACGGCTTATAGTCAGTTGAGCCTTATAGTCCAATAATTACTGTAGACCAGCAAATAAGTCTGAAAAAGCCATAAAGCCTACAAGTTTTTGCTATTTCCAAGTGTCCTTAAAAAAAACTTACCCAAGAAATGTTTTGACTGCTGCCAAATTTGAACCATGTACTCAAAGCTGGATGAAATGAAATTGCAACCGATTTTAGTTTCATCATTGTGTAATGGGGAGAGCATGGCAGCAAAGGTTAAGCATATAGGGGGTGGGCGGGGGGTGGGTGGTTGTAGCCTATCACAAGGTCCAAATGTTTTGTGTTTGATGAAAGTCATGCGTTCTGATTTCATTCAAACCCACATTGTGAGTCCTCCTACCAAATTTTGTACATCCCAAAGGAGCATGGGGGTTCCTTGCAGCTTTAATTGAACTTGCTGAAACACATACGACCATTCCCAAATTGCATCTGTAGTAAGATGAAATGATATACAATGTATGCATGATTCTCACATAGATATGGGATCTGTTGTTGCTTTCATGTGTTTGAGTGCAAGAGCAGCTCCAATAAAACGTGTGATGTTGCCTGTGTTTGACAAAAGGAAAGAAAAAAAGAGCTGGATGTGTTTCAAAGTATGAGTGTGTATGAATGCCTGAGTGAATTCTGTGATGTGTCAGTAAAGGAAGTGCATGTGCATTTGTTTTGACGGCTCAGATGGAGGGTGCGGGTAGTTCCAAATGTACTTGTCAGAAAAGTAACTGGAATGTCATACAAAGTAATGGAGTAGTATTGGAAACTTTAATTCCAGTATGTCTTGCAAAGAGATTGTGCATTTATGTCTGTCTTTTTGGAGACAACATAGTTTTAGGGATGCACGATAATATCGGTGCCCGATAATTATCGTCAATAATCGACAAATTTGACGTCATACAGATAAACCAGATAATATATTTTTTAAATAGAATATTAATAGAGATGCCACGTAGAGGTGCAGCTATTAAGTTTTACGATTAACCATGGTTTTTAACCTTATATAACCGCAGCCGTTCAACAACACCGGTTATTTCCGCTCACAACAGTCCGCCAGTTTAAACTCACGTGCGGCGCAAAATGCGCCATGCGGCATAGTTAACTCTTTCACTGCCACTGACGTTTAAAGACGTCAAGTAAAAACCTACGGAGCACTGCCAATGACGTCAAAAGACGTCATCCAATGATTTTTATTTTTATTTTTTTAAACGGGTAGAGGAAACCCTTCTGCATGTCTGGTGAAAGTTTCCAGCCTGTCTGTTGTGCCTAATGACTATTTTTGGCCCCTAGAGGGCAGCGATGACTCTCTTTTGACAAGATCGGGTGGGCGTCAGTAGAGGCGGAGCTAGAGCGTCGAGCAGGAGATGAGAATGGAAGACAAAGGAAAAATGGCGGCCGGTCGCGAGGAGCTCACGCCCGAGCCGTTTTTTTCAAAGACCAAAAGCATCGCTGAAAGAGCACATTGTTGACGACGATGATCATCATCGATGATGAAGATGAGGGTGGTGACTCCGTGGTTGGGAAGCATTGACGCGGCAGTAGAAGACGTTAGATGGAGCTAGATGGAGGAGGGAACGGGCAATGGCGAGCGTTTGCAAGCAGCTCTACACTTACAAGACGAAAGGCATCGACCAACGCTAAAATAGTACATTGATGACGACGATGATCATCATCGATGATGATGAAGGTGAATCCGAGCTTGACGGCGAAATTGGAACCGCTGACGCGGCGGCTATGACGGTGTCGTAACGCGGAGCGCAACCGAGCACGCACAGGCGGACGTTCGATCGGACGACGGAGAGTGCCCCGAGTCCAATGCATATTAATCGGAGGAAGTGTGTACAGTCTGCTACTTGCTTTTTATTCCCCGGAAAAAAAGCCCGTCAAGAAAGTGTAACGTTTGCACGCAAAACGGACCAATGCGAAAGTGAAAGTAAACTGTTGTGCGAGTCCTGGCGTCTCCTTGCACGCAGGAGAGCGTTACAAAAGGAAAAACTGTATTTGAAACATCCACATAATTGTAAGTAGTACCACAGTTGCACACATTTGTAAATAGTTTGCGAAATTGTTTTGTCAAATTGTTACACTGTTGAATGGAAATAAACGTATTTTGCAATCAAAAAACACTTTTTCATTGTTGGTGAAAGCGTTTTACAGAAGTAAAGCACTATTTAGGTGTTTGTGGCATCATTCATGGACAAAAAGAAGTGTACAATTCACTAGAGTGCATGAAATAACACCATTTCACAAAAAGCTCTTTTTCTCCATTTTTTGTTTCAAAACAGAGAATTTCGGTGAAAGTAACCATTTTCTATTGTTGATTACTGAAGAACGGAATAAGGTATAAACAAACTTTTTTCTGATGAAAGCTGAGAGTCCAATCTTCCATTTGGTAGTATGTGTGTTTCCATAGTCCAAACACAACATTTTCTGTGGACCTTGAAAGATCAGTCAAAATGCTTAAATCGGCTGGCAGTGGGGACAACCCGTTTCTGAAAACGTCTGGCAGTGAAAGAGTTAATAGCTCTTCTGTTTCCACACAGCCCATTTAACGGGCGCCCAACAACACAAAGCCTCAGCCTTACTGGATAGGCAATAGGCCGAGACTTTTGAAGCCGCCATCTTGGGACTCCCAAGAAACGTACCGTATTTGGCTACAAAATGCCTACATGTGTACATGCCCCGTTCGTCCATCTGTTGTGGTTGTGGCTCAAATTGTGCTCAACCCCTCCCCTTTCCTATGGTAGTGTCGCATATTTGTGACGTGATAATGCACGCAACCTCCTGTTCACAGAAGATGCATCGCCAGTGTGGGCTTTCTTTACTGTCTCCCCAAAATGTTACCCTCACAGTTTTCTGTTTTTTATTCATTCATTTTTAAAACATGACGTGTTTTATTTCGGCAAACTCGAAATAAGTTACCGGTTGTCTTTGAAGCAAATATATCAATAAAATTCGGCTTCATTGTGCTATACACAATGTTTCAATGTATTTGTACATGGTTAGACTTAGAGTATATTTCTATTCAAGTTAATTATGCAAACGATTATCAGCTTACAACTAACTTATTGGTTTAAAGGTATCGGTTGAAAAAAGTATTATTGTGCATCCCTACATAGTTAATATCATAAACGTGTATACATATCGTCCTATGAGTTCCACTTTCCCAAATCTAGGCAGTAGTTTCCAGCAAGACAAATGTATTACATATGAGACGGTCACAAGCTGCGCCTCTTTTTTAGATGTGAAATTACAAACACACTCACAGAACATTGCCTTGGCCGGTGAATTATTCTTGTATAGTCTGCTGACGCTGCTCGTAAATCATTATTATATTACCATTACAGAGATATTTGAGGAAGAAAGTCAGTGTGATGGTTGGCTGACATAAACATCAAAATGACATGTGCTGTTTGTGTGGATGCGAGTCTACACTGCTAATGGAGGGGGCGCGGAGGGCACGGCGATGTATGTGTGTGTGGTCTTAGCATGCGATGCCGTGTGCATGGGGTGGGGGGGTCACAAGCATGGTTTTGGGGTCAGCAACCATGCGGATTAAAGGGCTATTGAACTGTGAGCGGGGCGGGAGCTTTGAGAGACTCACTTGCATCTTAACAAGCCTCGGAGATGCCGAACGTGCACACGCTCGCGTATGCTCACTCTCCCGTAGATACTGTAAACACACACACCGTATTCTCACAGCGCGGCTCTGGTTCAACTTAGTACAGACACAAGCAAACGGGCCAGATAGGGTAGAAAATGTGAAGTAATGGGAGAACGTGAGAGGGAGGGGCGGGCGAGCTGCTGCACACACACTGAACCATTTAAATCCTAGAAATCAGAAGAGGAGCTTGCATGTGTGCCAAGTCGCTCTCTTTTTTTTTTTTTGTTTGTGCGTGTGAGTGTGTATGTATTCATTAGTTCACCTAAAACCTATTAAAAAATCCCATACCGTTCACCTAAACCGAACACTTCCAGCCAGAGTCGTGAGGCCGTCAGGAGACCCGAGGAAGGACCAAAGAAAGGAAAGTGAAATCCAGCACCGACCAGACACCACCCACCGGGCCACCAACCAGAGTCCTTCACCAACCCCATAAACATCTAAATTCCAACAAATCAGGGAGACCAAGTCGCTCTTTTCTTCACTTGTAGTGGGGCATTTGTAAAATAAAAATAAAAAATACAAATAAGAATAAACAAAAGGCCAGCTGTGGAAAACGATGGCAATGTTTGAAAGTGTGTGTCTGGAAAAAGAGACTCCAGTGTTGTTGATGAAAAAGACGAATCATTTTCAGTATTGTTGCATGAGTGAGTTCGTCTAGTCGAGTGTCTGTGCGTGTCGCATCGAAAGCCGCGGTGGCCGACCACGTGGCACGACCGAACGGATCATTAGTAGAATGAAAAGTGACTTGTTCTCTCTTTCATATGCAGCACATCTGCAGCCTATTTTATTTTGAAAAAGCGACCGCTTCCTTCCATGCGTCTGTCGCACCTCACTTGTCTCAAGTGTCAGTAAGTTTGAAGCGTGACGCGATGCGCTCTACATCAAAGTGGACGGATGATGAGGCGTCGATCCATCACACTTACATGAGTCAAAAGACAGAATAATTACAAGAGAGGCAGAAGAAGATTTAATGTTAAAAAAAAAAGATGATTAATATTTAGGGAGTGAGTGATGGAGAGGGTGGTTGTTGAGGAAAAGGGTATGATGGCTAAGTGATAGAAGAAAGACAAGACAAAACAACGAGTGGAGCTGCAAATGACAAGGGAGGACGTCTGGGGTCTCTGTAAGCCCACCATGTACTGCTACGCAAATAAACATCACGCTATGGCAAATTTTGGAGCAGCATTTTGAGGGATTTCTTCAGCAATGATAAGGAGTGGTGAGATTTGTGTACAGTTTGGCGGCCTCACGACTCTGGCTGGAAGTGATAAATAAATAAATAAAAATAATTAAAAAAGGAGAGCAATGATGACGTCAAATCGGTAAAATTACCGAATGAACAATACTGAGCTCTAGAAAATTTTTTTAAAATTAAAATTAATTGCCATTAATGCCACAATGGGATATGTCGGTATTTCTTTAAAATTATCTGTCAATTGTTTTTTGGGGAAATTTTATGTATCAAAAGTACCAGCGGTATCAGTACTGTACTGTCTGGGAAAAAAAAAGTGGTATAGAACAACCCTAATTGAAATTATGAAAAAGGTTTTGAGTGACACTGTCCATATGGTGTGGTATTAGTTTGCTGTGGTGTCGAACCGGAGGCGCTTCTCCTAAATTAGTTGCTTATTCAGCAGATCACAAAGTATTAGAAACACATCACGGACTAGAGGTTGTTGCATAGGGGAGATGTACTCAATTGAACTTCATTTGTTTGATGAGTTATTGACTTTCTAAAGACCTTTTCATCATCTTAGGAAAAAAAGGTATGTTCTTTATTTGCATTTCTGTTAGTGTCCATATGACGTTGAAAAATAACTCCTTAGCCAATTTTTACATTTCCCCAAATCCAAGTGTCACATAGTTGATGTTCACTTCTTTCTCTGTCCAACAAGTTTGCTGCTCTGACCTGTTGTTGGCAAGTGAGAGCAACCCGTGGCATAATGAAGCTTAGAGCAATAGCAACATTATGACTTCCAAATCCTCCACGTAGACATCATGTCTCTGTCGAGCCATCGCCATGGTTACGGTGCCAAAACACTCAAAAGTCCAGCTGTAGAGGCAAGGTCATGTCCCTACTTACTGATCTGTCTGAAGGGCTTTGACACTCCACGCCATGAAATAATGGAAAAAATATTTTACAACTTATTCACGTCGACGTTTGCTGTTGTATGCAGTATTGCGCTCGCACGTGCGATTTTGAAATAATTCATTCCGAGCTGCCAAAGCCTCACGTACAGTACACAGAAAAGAACACGCACAGACGGCGCTTTGTGCGAGCGGATCCACGCGCGCACAAGTACGGTGTTCAAGTGCGATTGTTGTGTTAAGGCAACGATGAGACATTGAAGGTGGCTGAAAGGGATTCTCTGTGCTGCAGTGATGAGGTGGAGCTGACCACACATCACCTTCCTCTTCCTGAGCAGGTTTGTGTGCGTGTCGCCTCGTGGGAACTCGGGGCCATTCATCATGTCTGTCTGTGCTCCCGTGCCCTCTGACACCCGTGTTTACCTTCGACATGTGTGTCGGCTGTCAGCTCGCTAGGTGTGTTATTATGTCAGGGCCCGGGCTCCGCCCTACGCCGCTACCTCCTCCATTTGGTCAGCGGGGGGCCGGATCACCACAGGAATTTTAGAGATAAATGGAAAGAAAAAAGCGAACACAAGATGGGGAGTAAAGTGGACTGAAATCATTTTTGGAAACATCGTATGTACGAGTGCTTAGCAAATTGATTAGGCGGCCAGCTGATGCAAAGGTTTATACTGGTGAGACGGGCATTCGCGGGGCAAATTCATCCAACTCTAAATGCCACCATTGTCCGTCCCAATTCTAGAAGGCAAAAACACTGTATGTTACAAAAACACAATGTAATAGCATGTAACTTCCATTGGTGGATTTCACTTTCCTTTCTTTGGTCCTTCTTCGGGTCTCCTGACGGCCTCATGACTCTGTTTAGGTGAACGGTATGGGATTTTTTTTAATAGGTTTTAGGTGAACTAATGAATACACACACACACTCGCACGCACACACACATAATCACCCACATACAAAAAAAAAAAAAAGGAGAGCAATGATGATGACATGTCAAATCGGTAAAATTACCGAATGAACAATACTGAGCTCTCCAGGGAAGAAAAAAAAAAAAAAGCATGTAACTTCCATTTATTGCTGCCGTAAATGAATCTTTAGTTCAGCTTATCACCTGAAATACCAACATTAACACTGTCCTTTACTTTATTTGAAAGGAAGCACCTTTTCATCCCTCTTTGACCCCATGACTTGTATCACAAAGGTTTATGACAGGTGCTATAATGATTAGGAGATTCCGCTTTCTGAAAACCCCCGCAGGTCACTTGCTCATAAACTAAGGTGCAAATTGGCCGAAGAGGAGATCTGTTTATCTGCGATCGATTGCGCTTTCTAAAGTACCCGGATGTCTGTCAAGTGAACTGAATTTGTATTGAGAATAACTGAATTTGTGTTTGGAAAACTCAATGTGAATATACACAAAATTGAATTTTCAATGAGGATCAAATAGCATACAGTTTCGGAGAAACCGAAATGCATTATTGTAAATGAATCAATCCCTTCATTAATCAATTCAGATTGAAGTTAAGTCAAGTTAAACAATAAAAAAATCAATTTATGTAGTTCAAATTAAAAATTTCAATGCAATATTCAAGTTTAGTAATTCAAATTCAAATAAGTCTATAAATAATTTAAATTCCGTTTCTGGTGGCACATATTTTAGCCCATACACAAGTTATGCTAAGCTAAAGAAGCTTTAACTTGCACAAAACAGATTAATGGCCTAGTGGTAGTGTCCGCTCTGAGACTGGAAGGTTGTGGTTTCGAACTGAAGGAATTAAGGAATTTTGTCCTCTTTGCGTGTTCCAAAAATGAAGATAGATTTAATGTAAGAAAAATACACCTTTTGCAAAAATGATTTAATAAAAAACAGAGAATCTCTGGACAAATAACAGCCTCTATCATCACTTAAACATCGTGGGATTCAGAGCGTCAAATGTACTCTTCTACGTGTACAATAGCTTCTTATGGTTAAAAAGACCTCCTCCTTTTCATTTATAGACTAAACATACTCTCTGGTACTTTTCCGTGAGCAGTGGCGTAAACAAGGTCAGATTTGGGTGTGTGTTCGGGACTGAATATTTTATATAGTTGAAGGTGATTGATGAAGAAAGTAAAGAGTGTGTGTGTGTTATTTCAAAGCAAATTTTGTTTTCAAGACCGAAATTTGCGTGTACAAAATAAAACAAGGAATTTTGGACCAATCAGTGTGTACCAGCCTAAGGTCAGACCATACCGAGATCAACACCATCTGCTCTGCTAAGGACACGAAACATCTCGACAAGGTTAATATAAAGAATTGGAATGTTAATAATGTGTAACAATGGCTAATAAAATAAAATGAAGTATTAAAAATGTTATAATATCTAACAGAACCTCGGCCGGGTCATACCAAAGACTATAAAAATGGGATCCATTGCCGCCTTGTTTGACACTCAGCATCAAGGGTTGGGGGGTTAGATCACCAAATGATTCCTGCTGCTGCTCATCGCTCCCTCAGGGAATGGGTCAAATGCAGAGAACGAATTTCGCCCCGCTTAGGTGGGTGTGACAATCAGTGATACTTAAACTTTTTTTATTTTAAGTTTACTGCACAACGGTGTCCTGACGGGAATAAATTAATATAATTTCATGGAACGAATATTAAGAAATTTACGGACAGACAGACAAATTGTACATGCTAATTTTAGAGGTCTGAGCTGCTTTGTGCCATGCACTTGGTTACCGGCACACCGTTTTTCATTTGAACGTTTCATATGGTATTTATGGCCAATGTTTGTGTATATGTTTTCCATACAGATATTTGCATGGCATTAAGGCTAGCGGCAGACTATGGTGTGTTTGGACTTACTGTATGTACATGTTTGGGTTACATCGTTGTTGTAAATTGTGGACTCACTTGTAGATATTTCTGCTTAAAATCATAGGTTTACCATTCCGGAGAAACATGTGTAAAGTAAGTTGTTTGAAATGTAGCTTTACAATTCTACAACTCTAATTTATGCTCACTTGTAGTAGTTTTATGATAATGGAATCAAAGGTTAAACATCTGAATAAACGTATCCTTTTTTTTCCCCCCTCTGGAGAGCTCAGTATTGTTCATTCGGTAAACCGTTCATCATTATTGCTTTTTTTTTTTTTGTATGTGGATTAGTATGTGCGTGCGTGTGTATTCATTAGTTCACCTACAACCTAATAAAAAATCCCATACCGTTCACCTAAACCGAACTGAATAAACGTATCCTTAATATCATGCATGAGTTTTTGCTGCGAAGAAACGGCGAGCAAAGTGTTTACTCGCAAGTAGAAACACAAGAAATAGTCTTTCTATATGCTAAATATAAAATCTTGTCCAGTTTGGAGGCTGAGGTACAGAAGATGTGACGGAAAGAAAAGTTGCACTGTGTGACACATCAAAGGTGGAATTTGGGAACAAACGAGAATCAAGTACATTCCGTGACGGATTCTCCTGTCTTTTATTTTGTGATTTCTGTAACACCGACTTGATTCTTTCAGTATTGAATACTTTCCTCTTTGTCTGCCACTCTCTCACTCTCCTGCTCTATCTGTTGAAGGGTCGAAGAAGGCCTGGAATTTATCACACGTACCTAATAATTACTATCCCAGGAAATGGTCCTGAGGAAGTGGAGAAGTAGGTGCACTAGTCCTGCTAATTAGTGTCCCTCGCAAATGTACAAACACACACACACGCACACACCGCAACACAAAAAAAAAAAGCTAATTAGTGTCATTTGGCTGGTGTACAAGTCTCCAGTAGGCTTAATCTGATTGGCTTTCGGGAGACTAACACCCCCAAGTTTGCATGGTTGTATAAATCTCAGGGCTAATTGACTGAAAGCCTCGTGTTTGTGTGTGCACATGAGTGCGCAATTGATTAGGCAGGCCCTGCGGCCGTAAAGAGCCAGCCCGGGACACAGCACCCAGAGGTGACCAGTGATGGCCTCCTAAACTACGGTGCAGCCCTCGGGGTCACTGATGGAATGAGGAGGAGGAAGTTGGGGGGGGCAGTTTTGGAGGGAGGGGAGTCATAGGAGGAGGGGCTCTCAACTGGAGTTCTTTTAAATATTATTTTAAAATTGCTGAATGGATGCACGGTGGGTAAGTGATGCCAATGAGAGGTTTTGGTACAGTTGAGTGTGTGCCGTACAAGTGGAATGTGCTGAGTTGTGAAGCAGCAATTTCAAATGGTGGCTTAGTGAAATGCCCACATGGGTTATTACCATTATGGGCGTATAAAATGTTTCTCTGCCCATGCATAGTGAGCAAGTGGAGCTTACTGGCACATTTTCACACACTGTAAACACTTCCTAGACTTTGTGGTTTGTCTACACACATTTACACGCACACCTGAGCTGTTTTTTCCCCCTAACGACATGTTTGTCTTTATTCTTGAGCGTGTACGGGTGTGTTTGTTCTTCTGACGCCACCTGTCTGTTTTTCTCTCCATACATTTTTTTTCAACATCTTACTAACTTCTCAGCATCATTGCTTTTCCACATAGTGAAATATTTTTCAACAAATCCTATTTTTCCTTAAACGTAAAAGCGGATGGCATCTCTAAAGTTAGCCTTCATGCACACTGTAGGAGGTTGGATTTTGCAAAAGTATGTAAAGCCTATAATATATATATCATAAAAAATATTTGCTGTAAGTCAATCATCATCTGAGATGGTGAGATTGTGTTTTGGGTTGGGTCATTATGTTTTTATGGTCCTGTATTCGTTCGTCCCTTGTGATGATGATGTTGTCAGTTGCTATGCAGTTGCTGTGGTCCTGTATTTGTCATGCTCATTTTGTCGTATAGACCTTTATTCTGTCAAATAGAATTGAGCATGGTCCTAACTAGAGTTACTGAGTGACAATTTGGTCAGTATGTCGAGGTTTTGGTCAATACGTCGAAGTTTCGCCGCATCCAGTGCGCTCAAGGTTTTTAGTCAAGGTTTCGCCATCAAGCGTATTTTTCGAGGCCCTATGAATCCTGCCCTGCTCTCTGTTGTTACTTTGTATTTTTGTCTATAAAGACTCTGTTTTCCAACTCCCTAGTCTTGTCTGCTTGTCTGCAAACTGATTGTTGGTGTTTTGCAAATATTTTACCATGGAACCTGTTTTCAAAACACGATGACTGTGAAGATACATGTCATTGCACCTTCCCATGAGGTTTTAATTGAAAAGAATGGCAGAGCAGACCACCACACACACTGCATTAACCACAGCAGCCGCTGGCACTTTTGGATTGTGAACGTGTGTCTGATTTGGTTAATTTATGGATGCAGATCCAAACTGTAATTATCATTATGCACTTCTCGGCAATGGCAGGAGCGAGTACGGATGAATGTGTGCATTCTTTCTGATGTGCTTTAAATGTGTTTATGTGCACACAAAAACAAGTGCCTTCATGAATTTGTTATTCAGCGTGTGCATGCCAGTGCTGAGGCACAGAAGAACAACCATGTGAAGAGCTTGATCGCTCATAGTGTAAAAAAAAAGAAAAAAGATTAGCAGACTCTTGCAGTGGTCAGGTTTTGCTGTGATTTTGTCTTTTCTTGCTTGCTCCTGTCCATATTGTCTCTATTAAATCGAGACCTAGGAACCATGACTGTTTTCTTGTCTGGAAAGCGAAGACAAAATGGAATCTCAGCATAATACTTTTGCTGGGATTTCTTTTGTAAAAGAATAATTGCCAATGTGCAATAAACTCACTTTCTATTAGTGATGATCCAAATGAAAGAAAATCACAAAGGAAAGGAACAGAAAAGCCAGTGTTTATTTGAAGCAAATTATTCCATTATACAGGATGGCAACCACAGTATAATGTGTGTAGTCTGACATCTGACGGAAGTCCTGCAGAGTCAAGTATGGTAAGAATGAGAGCAGAGACAATGGCTTGGCAGTCAGGCTGTAATTTATATTTTTATTATTTTATTGACCGTGTGTGCAAAATATCAGCATTCCCTATTGATATGCTTTGGTAATAAGGAGTTATGAAACACAAAATTTGATGCCCCTCTCTCGTCATCTACTATGTCTAAAACGTAACAATTTTCTTTTCTGTTGTTGTCCCAGGTGTTGAGATGATACAGCCCAAGTTTGAAGTCAATCGGGTTAACAGTCTAGGACAAGTGGGCAAGAGTATGACCCCTGTAAGAAGAACAAGAATGAGCCAAAATTATACATTCACATACTCACAGCTGACTTCCAGTACACTTTAGGGCAGTGGTGGGCAAACTCGGTCCTCGGAGGACTGTAGTCCTGCAGGTTCTGGATGTTTGCCTTGCAAAATTATTTTTTGTTTTTATTGGAGTGCTACATGTGCCTTCCAATTTTAGTCGCTGTTGGTCAAACGTACCAGGACAGGTTTCTGTTAAATTTGTTGTAGGGGGCACTACAGACCCATTTTTTTCTACTCGTGGCAGAGAACTTTAAGACCCAATATTACGGCTGGGCGAGTACCGATACCAGGTATCAATATCGGGCCGATACCAGGTATAGTACTCGATACTGGTATCTGCCTGCGCTCTTGTAGCCGTTTTTCTGACTGCAAGAAAGACTGGGGAGAACAAACATTTTGTTCCTCTTGTTGGTTTCTTGTGTGTCTCTCCTTATGAGGTAACACTTGATCATTTCAGCTTGCATTACTGAGAATAAGTAAATATGCTTGTTGTGAGTAATAGCACCTACTGTATATGTGTGGTTCAATGTGTGTTATATATGTTTGTAGCTCACGTAACTTAGCCGTGTTTAATTGCCTTGTTGGCATTGTCACGCGGGCGGCATGGTGGATGACCGGCTGGCGCGTCCGCCTCCCTGTGCAGAGGACATGAGATCGAGTCCGGGCTTTTGGCCTTTCTGGGTGAAGTTCGCATGTTCTCCCCGTGCTTGCGTGAGTTTTCTCTGGGTACTTCGGTTTCCTCCCACATTCCAAAGACATGCATGGCAGGTTAATTGAACACTCCAAATTGTCCAAAGGTGCGATTGTGAGTGTGGATGGTTGTTCGTCTCTGCGATTGGCTGGCAACCAGTTCAGGGTGTACCCCGCCTACTGCCCGAAGCCAGCTGGGATAGGCTCCAGCACCCCCTGCGACCTTTGTGAGGACAAGCGGTTAAGAAAATGGATGGATGGATGGACGTTGCCACACGCACTTAATTGCCTGATAACGTCCAAGCTGCGGTGCTAAAAATAGAACGGTGCCGTTTACGCCGCTTCAGGCAGCGTAATTCTTCAAAGTTAATGTGGACAACACTATGGGAACGAAAGGCTGAAATGGTTAGTTTCCATTTATGGACCGCCATAGGGGTCTCCTGTGAGAGACCACATGACTCTTCAGTTGTACTCAACAATTAAATTAGCTCTGAAGTGCAGACATATCTTTTGTATTTGTATATCGTCATTGACTACTGCACTGCTATGAGATGAACGAGAACGTGAAACAGAAACAACAGAGCAGCCTTTCAAATTAAAAGCATGGATTTCAAAACAAGATATAATCAAACATCAAACACACTAAACAGCTTGGGAAGTACTGAAGATTTGAGTATCTGTATCCGTCTAAAAAAGAAAGTGGTATCAAACATCCCTAACCGGTATGTTTGCAACGTTTGGGTCACTGCTTGGGCCCTAAAAACAAGGAAAATGATTAATCCGGGGGCATCCAACATGCTTTGCATGACACTGGTTAGAGCCTATGATCAAAAGTATACTGGAAAAACCTCAAACGTTTGTTGATACGGGTATAGCGAAGCTGAAGACTGAATTTGTAGGATTTTGCAAAACAATGTTTTCGGGGCTGTGAAGGCTTGTTTGTCATTGACACACATTATTTCCATTTCTTGTCAAGCCTTAAAATCCCGTGGCAGTTGTAGGCTGCAAGTATGCCTCAAAGCATGTCAAAATTGTCGTGTGGCTTCATTTGAGCCACTTTGCCTCTTTGATCCAAAGCGATGTTGGAATACACTTTTTTTTTCTCTTTCTCTCTGTACACACATAGACGCGTGTTGTGTGCAGATATTCACTGAATTTGACAATATGTATTGGATTACAACACAACACTCCCTGGCACTCACTGCCCCATTCTATACACAGGCCTCTGAGTTCAGCATTTACAAAAATCAAATGTGTGTATTTGGCCTTGGGTTACACTTGATTGAATTAGAAGAAATGGCGCACACATGTGCACACGCTGACACACACACACTAACACAGGCTCTCACAAACATACAACCTCGCAAGCACACTGATTTCAATTAAGTTAAAAAAAAAAAAAAGCAAGTTGAGTGTCTTCTTCCATCGCAAGGGCTTTTATGTGATAAGATCGGGCCCGAGTGCTCTCCTATGCTGGATTCCTGAGCACATCAAACAACAGTAAACCACATCACAGAGGCAGGAAGAGCGTAGCTCCATTAGCTAGCCCATAAAGAACACATGTGTGTGTGCGCGAGTGTGTGTAATAGGAGAGCCACGAAAGGTGGACACACACAGGACAAACCTACTGTGGTATGCAGACCTCTGACAATCCTGACAATCTGTTGCCCATAATTTGGCATATCACTGTTAAATACATACACATATTGTATACTGTCAGTATCACTTTAATGTTGGTCCATTTCATTCATTCCACTTCAATCGTAGTTTAACATAAAAAAAAAAAGCATCATGACGTGATAACTTGGTGACATAAGAGAAAGAAGAATTTAGGAATCTGTTTGTTGGCCAGATGGCTGTCATTAACTTTACGAGTACACAAGAGATGCCAGCACACACACAACCAACTCCCCCAAAACTCCATTCACAGGTACAACAAGTCTCAGTCATGTCTTTGACCTCTTGCATTGCATGCTTACAGAAACGTACCTGTCACAAGGTGTTGGGTGACATTCTTAATACATTGGGAGGTGGTAGGAGGAGCAAGGAGGAGATGGAGTCTAATGTATTCCAATGGGCAATGTGGGGAAAGAGAGAAAGTGACCCAGATGGAGTTTATGGCTTTTCTTTTTCACATTAATTTGTAACAGATCTGCATCACATATACCGGCCAAGCAACATGTACTGAGACCCCGTCACTCGGCACTCGGCCTTGGGGGGGGGAATCTGATTGGAACTGGATAGCATCTTCATTTTTCTCCTGTCTGTCTCTGCTGTGAAAGGATGTCATTATCATCCATGCGAGCGTGAGAAATAAGAAAAATATCTACATGTGCTGGGTTGTTGCATCAAGTACAGCAAATGACCAAACAAGTAAGGCTGAATCCATGCGTACATTTGTACCGTTTTTGTCCCTTTGTTTTGTGCCTTCCCGACCAAGGACGTCAAAAGCTGCCAATCTTATACCAAGATTGTCTTATAAGATGATGCTTATGGTTGATGTGTGTTAAAGAGTGGATAATAGGTTCTAAAACAAGTTGGGGCTGCCAATATGGGGGCCAGTTGAATTTTAGCCAATCAAAGCTAGCCAGTTGAAATGTAGCCAATCAAAAAAAATCTCTGATTGACAAACAAGAATGCGGCTGTAAATAAGTAATGTCCTATACCGATGTTAATCCATCCATTTTCTCAACCGCTTATTCTCCCTCACTAGGGTCGCGAGTGTATCCCAGCTGTCGGCTACCTAATGTCATTTTGTGAATAAATGCGGGTTCCTCAGACGGCAGGAAGTATTTTCAGATGAAGTTTGTGAAAACGCATTTAAAATGACAAAACACACACATTTACAACTTATCCAATATAAAATTATTCATAGAACATACATTACTCAATATATGATGAAGAAAATGGGACTCTCAGACTCAGACATTTGTCTCCAATGCTTACAAAACACTACAGACACTTATGTTCATGCTTTATGGTTATGTACTCCGGTTATGTATTTCTGGACTAAAGTCTTAGAAAACTTTCCGCTATTTTGGACTGTAGGATACCTTTATCTCCAAACTTGTGTTTGCTAGGTGACCTAACAACAACTGACTTACCACATAAACAATTTCAATCTACACTTGTAGCCCTTACTATCGCTAAAAAAACAATTCTTGTTAACTGGAAAAATGAACAAACTCTGAATATCGACCAATGGTCTAACCTCCTCATAAATCACATTTTAATGGAAAAAATATCTGCCTCAAATAAAAACCAAATATCAAAATTTATAGAAACATGGTCTACGTATATAGAATTTTTTAACCTAATTCCGGTTACTTAATTCTGTCTGTTAGCGAGAGCCACTACATCGTGATAACTTACATTGATGTTTCTGCATTTGGCAATTTATTATTATATTATATTATTAGTATGGGATTTTTTTTTAATGGGCTTTAGGTGAACTGATGAATACACACACGCACACGCGCACATGCACATGCTCACCCACATACAAATATATATATATATATATATATATATGTATGTGTGTATATGTATATGTATATATATATATATATATATATATATATATATATATATATATATATATATATATATATATATATGTATGTGTGTATATGTATATATATGTATATATATTTTAAAAAAAAGAAAAAGAAAAAAACAAAACATTTTTATTAATTTTTTTTTAATTTATTTGTTTTTAAAAAAAAAGGAGAGCAATGATGATGTCAAATCGAATGAACAATACTGAGCTCTCCTGGAAAAAAAAAAAAAAAAGGAAGTATTTTCAGAAGAGACTGGTTGTCTTTGTGTTTGTGAGATCACATATGAGCAAGCGAGAGCTCCCCCTTGGGGAACTAAATTCTTGATCGGTGTTTTTTTGGTTGCGTCCAAATTTGCAAGGCCTTCGAATCTGCCTTTCGTTTCCACGGAGACGGGCCATAAGCGAAAGCAAATTTTCATAGCCAACATTGCTCTTCTTCTGCGCCGTCGTCGTCTATGCTGACTTGTTCATGAACATCAATTGCATGGCAGTACATTCAGTAAAGTCCATCCTTTGCCTGACAATGGCTGCTGATTGGTTGTTTGCAAAGAGTCATGAGGGAATGACAGATTTCCTGCTGACACGTGTTGGCTGAGCTCAAATTAACTGAAGGCCTGTCCAAATTTGCTACAGAAATTCATGAAGGTTACATGAGGAGGAGCCTACAAAGGCTTCCAACGACCCAGCCTGTGAATAGTCCTTTGCTTTTACATTTGTGGGGGTTTTTATTGGCATTATCGGAGTAGCCCACACACAATACGACCATGCTGTTAATGCTCAATTTTTTATCTTTATGTCTGGGGTCTGCCAAAAATCTGCCCCCCAAAAAAAACTTTTAAGATTTGAGAAATCCTTTATATGAGTACCCCACCTAAGCTTACAAAGAAAATGTGGCTGCAGACAAACTTGTCCCCGTGACTGAATGGAATGAAGACACTGGGCCCACCCAGCTCACTGCTAAGCCTGCGCTAATATGTATTTATTCAGGGGCTTAGCCTGCCGGCTATCATTTTGTCTTTTTGGCTTGCAAGTTGATGTTGTTCCCGCCTAAGGCCCATATGTAATGCAAATGATGACACGATGCCACACAGGATGGCGGCAGCAACCGAACATGCAAATGGAGGGAGAGCGAAGCAAACTAGATGATGACAAGGTGGAAAAGCAAAGGTGTGCAAGGCGCAGTTATACAATGGCAACCCTTAATTGCTTGCTGCTCCTGTTGTGTGTTTGCCTTTGTTTGAGCATGTCCAATATAACCACACAGGAGACTCTGCCAAAGCAAACTAATACACACACCGGCACACCGTTGAACCGTACTGAAGTCTCTCATGGTGCCGCCAACTCCAGTAGCACGACACCTCAGGGCAAAAGCTAATTCATAAAGCAATTTTAGCGCATTGTTTGAATCCTCCTCCTGTTTGTTTGTCAGGCTCAGAGGGCCTCAGTTTGCTGACATCAGTGTCCTGTCATGTCACTTGGGTCGATTAGCGCACAATAAACACACACACGCAGATGCATGCAAACAGACAATTAGCTAAGATGTCAAACACACAGACAGACAGAAACACATAGCGTGTTTTTTGAACAGCCGGATGACTCATCCACCCGAAAGCTGATCAAAGTGCAGCATCTTTCATCTGTAACCGTAGTTGTGTAAATCTGAATTTCCAAGTATTCCAATGCCCTGTGAAAGGCACTGTCCCTGTTCTGTGTAAGGAAGGATTTCATAGGAAAGATTTTTTTTTTCGATGAATAATTTCTGAACACAACTGTTTACTTTCCTTGTACTTCCCACACTTGGCTTCATTTTTGGAGGGGCATTCTATTTAACTGAACGGCACATTTACGCAACTGTCTGAGTGAAGCTCTGAGTTTATTTTGGCATTTTGCGTCAACAGCTCTAATGTCCGTAGTCCAGGTTGTCAAATTTCCCCTAAAAAAAAGACTGGTCCAATTTCGACAGAAGAAAAATAGCAAGAAAACCTGCAAGGGACCACTGTAGTTCGCCTTTCGACTGAAATCTTTGGGGAAAGGCTTCAGCTCACCCCGTAATCCTTGGCAGGAAAATTGGTGGATGGATGCTTGCAGTGATAGTTCATGATGCGAAGAGTAGCTCGAAAGAGCACGTACGGGCATGTTAAAAGAGAATGTAATTGTTTTAATGATTGCAAAAGTATTTATTATAACTACAGTATACTTATCAATCATTTATGCCCATGGATGTGGGCCAATGACAGCCGGCTGTCAAGGCCCCCTTCAAGCTCGGGGCCCCAGGCAATATCGCAGGTTCCCTGCACTACTACTGCATGCTGTATTATATATTCATCATTGACTACATAGAGTTATACAAACAGGTGTTGACAGCGCATTTAGTTTTTTTGTGTTCCGGATGGGACTTGTGTTCGACCAATCTACAGTGCTTTATTTTTATATAGAGAATTGAATGCTTTTTTGAGGAGTGTTCACTATAAAGTTATTTTTCAATTTTAGAGTAAATGATTTAGTCCCGTAATTCTCAAAGTCTGGTTTGGGTATGACTGGTGTATGGTATGTTTGTAAAATACAGTTCAGTTGTCTTTAGCTTGTAAGTACAATACTGCATTTAATTTTGTACGACTGTTTTAAAACATTTATGTGTGCAACACTTAAAATGTGCAATACATTTTTATTGAATTATAATTTAAATGCAATTCTTATGTGTCTCTATATGTAAGCATTGTGTTCATGTTTGAACTGTATAATGTTACAGAGGCTTGCAATAACAGCTAATGTACTTTTTACGAAGTAAGCATGAAGTTTCTCCAGCCACAATGGTGTATTTTTTTTCCATTTAAAAAAAAAAAAGGAGAATTAAAGATACCAACCGAAATTAAAAGGAGCAGCAGTGTAACTTTTTTTTTTTTTTTTTTTTTTAACATAGGGGAACATGGAACAAACTATATTCATTAAAAAATATTGTCAGGTAATTAACATATAACAGATTTTGTGTACTTAAAATTAAAAAATAATATTTGATACAAATGATTTTCAGAGTAATAATAATAATAATGCATTTTATTTATAATGCCCTTTACATCGCAAGATCTCAAAGGGCTACAAGTAAAGAAGAAAATGCCATGCATTTTTTACATCTAAGAGGAAGGGCCATAGGTTCAGCTAAAAAGAAATGTCTTCAGAGTTCTTTTAAAACAGTCAATAGGTTGTGGTGCCCTCAGTGTGTCATGGAGGACGTTCCACAGGCAAAGTGTTTAAATGACCGTTAAACCTGATGTTGGTACTTGGAGAGTGAATAATTTTTTGAGGCGGTACTTCATGCGTGATGAATGTTCATTAATTAAAAGGCGTTTCCACTCCCATTCTGGATGACTGAATTGCAACAGGGCTGGAAACACTTCAACTGGGGTTGCTAGCATTTTCAAATTAAGAATTAAACATCAACGCATGAATGAGTCTTACAAGTTCCACCATCTGCTTTTTCATTCCGTTTTGAATGCCAAGCTGCAACGGTGGCACAATTTAACCACCAGCACCAAACTGGCAGCTTATAAACACATATACAGTATACAGTACACTCCTTTTTGCAAGCATAGCCCTCAGAAAGCCTGAGTGGACGCCATTGTTAAAATGACTGTGATGTAACCCACCCAGGGAGCTTGCTTGGCTGTGCGTGAGTGTGTTATCCAGGTGGAACTCAGCGGTTGCATCAGTCGCTTGTGACTGCAAACTTACCGGTCTTGTTATTAGAAACCAGACATGAGCTGGAACAGGTGTGCGGGAGGGCTGGCTGAGCAATCGACAGCTGAGTCGGTCTGCGTTGACGTCGTCTGTGCGTGGCTTTATATTTATGTACATTTGGGGATATTGCGACATCATGAAGCAGGGGTTCAAAATGTCAAACAGTGTTTGCACTACCAGTGATTACAAGGTGCATAGTTTGGCCGTTTTATGCTTGCATGCACGCGTATGCGCAACCTCAACAATTTTTTTTTTATTCACTTGTAAAATATAATAAGGCACACAGCATCTTCCAGTAAGTAAAGCTCCGAGGCTTTTTCGCATAAACCATATTTATTATAACTATACTTATAACTACAACTATGTCTCTGTTGGGAATTCACACTGAATAAGCAAAATGCAATGACAAGACCGAATGCACCAGCGGCATGATCTGTCTGCACGACCTACATATAAATTACACAGATTATAGAGTAGTGGGACTGGCTGTACTGTAAATCTGCATGTGAGTGAGAATATTTGTGTCTGCGTGTATGTTCTTTAATGTGTTAATGCTGATACCAGGGGATTCCTATGCTTGCACTTAGGTATGTTTCTCTTTCCAAGTGGTTTCCTATTCGTATTGGCATTGAAATAATCAGTTGTTGTTATTCAAAGGCCAAGTGCTAATCACGTTACTCTTTGATTCTATGATCCTCCCTGATCTGTTTAAATATACAGCAGACCTGCCCAGACCTGGTTAGCGCTCCTCTAATCATCGCCCTGATCTCATCCTCAATGTATGTGTGTGCGTGCGTGAGTATTTGTGCGTTTGTGAAGCTCTCCTTCTGCCTCTTCACATCTGTATCTTTATTGCAGCTTTTTCATTCATTCATTCATTGTTTCATTCTTGGCTTTGAATGTTTATGCTATAAAGCTGACTTAATGAAGTCTGTGTAAGTTAGTATGTGGTCAGAGTGTGTTCGCGTCTTAGTCTATAAACATGATGCACTCTTCTTGCTGACTCATCTCAAAGCAGAGCTGGTGAAGATGCTTTTGCGTAGCACATACATGTAGGTGCACATACTCAACCCGAGTAATGGTATTCCCTTTTCTTAGCTTGAGGCATTTCTCAAAATGACACTTTTACAATGCATTAAGAATTTTCGTGCCATGCATTCTTTACTATTTGCCGCTAGGTAGGCGAAATGTGGAATTTTTAGCATGTGGAATTTCGAAGCTTATTGTTAGGTTATAATATTAAAGGTACATTTTTTATAATAATGAATTTCAGCACAACGCAGGGGTCAGCAACATTGTGTCCACTGGCACTAGGTAGCTCCTAGGACCACATGCGTAGCTGCAATATTTTTAAGATGATAATGATAATAATTTGCCCAATTAATTGATTTTTTCAATAATTCAGAGGGATTGTCCCACGCTGTTGTCATATTCATGTATGAAATATGATGACATCCGCAGAGCTCACAATCTGTCTAGGGGATGGATTTCCGCTTCAGTAGATGGTGCTAACTTTAGTGTAGCATTGCTAGCATGCTTCACATTTCGACAATTAAACAATAAAAAACGGATAAGCTTGACCTCCACTCTTTTTCCTCCAAACAATATCCTCTTTGGACCGGTCCCGGTACACGAAGCTCGCCGTGTTGTACAGCTCCGGATGTGGATCTGCAAACCGCGACGATTAAGCTATCCTCTAATGCTATGCTATATGTTTGGCACACAATCGCTTCCTGTGTTTTGTCTGTGTGACGTATTTGGCGACGTGGACTATCACGACACCGATTAGCTATTGCTGACGCGATGGCGTCAAAAGTTCAACTCGGCCAACGGCGATGAAATGGGCGAAGTAGAGAAATGCTCGCCGGAAATGTCCCAATCGCGCCGCCCGGCACGCTATCGCGCCGCCGGAAACGCCTCGCCCACTGTTGGTCTAAACGTAGCATTAGACCTGACTTTAGGTAGTCTAAAATCTAGTCTACTTTTGGTCACCAAACTGCCAGATGTGTCAGGGCTGTGCAATTGAATACGCTGGAACACCTATCGAAGGGTAGTGTGGTCTATCAAATTTAGAAACACACTAAATGAAGATGTGCCCGTTTTCATACAGAGTGCATGGACAACTGTCTATGAAAATAGGGTTCCAAGTCTTTATTAACCTTTAAATTAAACAACTTCTGGAGCAGCCGATTTAGAAAGTTAACGGAATTTTGTTCTGCGTCAGTTGTTGGGAGCACCTGTAACTGTAAGTAACACCAAATGGTTGTAGCTGTGATTGGCAAAGTGTGGGTTGAATGTTAGTGTGCACGTGGGTAGCCTTTACTCTGACGGGAAAGCAGACAATTGCACAGCCAAGGAAAAGAGTCAAACCGAGGCTTATCCTGGCCAAAGGAAAGTCCACAGATGTTGTCTCCAGTCTCTGTCGATGCACACTAAGCTTGCACTAGGCAAAGACCTCTAGCCTGTGATCCGGTGACCACATTGGTTACATAATTGTCTGGGATGTTTTTCATACTGTGGGACACAGATAACCGATCTGTCCCTTTACCTCAAACCACTTTTTAAACTCAACAAGGATCAAATCGTCAGGACAGTGTTGTCTAGGAAATTGGTGAACATGCGGCTATACATTTGTATGCGTGTTGTTCTGTATGTCACGATGGCTTCTGGAAATAAGTGTGGTGGCCTCCCATCCCACCACATGTCGGCTGTGGCTCGACTGTGGTCCACCGCCAGGTCCTACAATTGGATCTCTGAGAACACGCTTGGGATCTGGGAGCCTGGACCAGTCCTTTCATCATCTATGTGCAAACACGTGCAATTTTAGCATAGGTCTGTGTGCTTCTGTAATGGCACCACACTAGGTTACACTCTTCAAGCATGATATTTTAGGTCTTCCTGGCTCCATGTCAATAGTTTTCAGTGTATTTCCAAGCTACAGTCATATGACCTATGTGAGCGACACAGTTTAGAGAACAGGAAAGGCTAGAGAGGAATGGGGAGCGAGCAAAAGCAAGGAGGGTAATTGAAGGGTTCAGGGTAATACTTAGACCAAGGATTGCTGTTTCAACGTGTTTACATAACCTCCTTGAACTTAATATTTTGTCCTACTCTGGAATGAGCGTAGGTCACTATGGATCTGAATAAAGAATAATAGAGGGCATGCAAAAGTGATTTGTTGCTCCTCTCTTTCAATAACAAAGATGTGTAAGGAGTTTTGATTGGGTGTCGATGGAGAATGAGATTAAATCTCAGTTTCAAGACAAGAATCCTCTTGGTTAAGACCTGAACATTTTACTGTCACTCCTCTCTGCTGCCAATATCATGTTCAACATTTGTCTTTTAGAAGGCGAGCAGTTAGTATTGACCGCATCACATCCCAAAGCATTCATTGAGTATGTTATGCTTGAGTTGATGTAAAATGCAGGGAGTCTCCCTCGGCAGTTTTGGGAGGAAAAAAAACCCCAGCAATTGCATCACAAGCTTTACTTCCTTGGTGTCCGACCGAGCTTCCTCTATTTATTTATGCAGGTTTACAGCAAGGATCCACCCGAGCCTTTGCTTATCCTATACAGTGATACAATGAAACTTAGAAGCGAGAGCTGCTGTATAATAAAAGCACCAGCTTTGGGTTGTATGCTTATTTGCTTTTCAAGATCACTATCTCAATCTTGACATTTTTGCTTTAGATGTGGAGCCCGATTCAGGATGTGCACAGCATGAAGACCACAGACAACCGGTCTCTGTACGCAGTATTAAAATAAACCTACCAACACATTTGTAGTTTAATAATTATTATGTTGTGTCTTTTCCATGTCAGGCTGGGTATATGATGGTTGGGAGAAATCTATGAGACACTCTTTTCTTTCGTTCTGTTATTTATTTATTTATTTAACCAGGGTTTTCCAACTGCATTTGGACAGAGGGTGGTTTATATAGCCTAATTTAACACTAAAATCTAAATAAAACACTACTATTTGACTGTAGTGCACACAATTGTTTAGTATTTATTTAGCTGTGATTTACAATATTCTTTAATCTCATGTTTTTTTTTCTTCATATAAACACATTGAATTGTTTGAATTGTTCTTGGAATGCTTCTGTATATCTTGTTGTGTGTGATAAATATTGTCAATAGTTGGACCTTATAGTTTAGTTTAGGATAAATGTTCGAAAGCACTCGCTGTGTCATTAATCTGCATACATACACACAAGGCCACCTGGTCCCACTCTGTGTTTGGGTCTCTGTATCTCGCTTCCCCGCCTGGAATGCACTGGTGGCCCGTCTGGTCCTGCTCATCTCTGGGAGCAGTCAGCCACCTCTCCTCGTCCCTACTCCCACTCTAAACATTTGGCTACTTTTGGCAGATTTGTTGATTTTTGTCCCCTTATGTTTTCCCTCTTGTTGCTGTAAAACTGATGCATACCCTTTCAATTAGACCAGTCGGTCAGAGAACCAGTGAGGGAGTGGGAGTGAGCAGAGTAAGTGGGTTGTATATTTTATTAGTGAAGTGAAAACACACACAAACTGGCCCAGTTCTGGGGGAACCATCTGTTGTCATGGCTTGTACTTGGGAGCTAACATTCTAGCATTCTTTCCTGAAGCTCAGGATTACTAAGTAATTATACAGTGTGTATATATCACAGCCAAAATCTGCTGTTAACGAGCGAGAATCCCAAATCAACTCGAATCGATTACTTATTGTACTTTCCCAAAAAAACGCTTCAAAGTCCAAAACATGAAAAATCAAATTTTATCAGAATTTTAAATGGTAAATTGCATTTATATAGCACTTCATCTTCCTCATATGTTTACAAATTCATAGTCACTTAAATATCAGAGTGTAGCCTACACTAACCCATTAATGCAGCCACCCACAAAAAGGTTTTCCTTCTCAGTTTAAAATAACTTATTTCAACATCCTGCATTTTGTGCTAAACCCTGGCCAACGGCAGAACAAAGAATGTTGTTTGTTTTCTCTTTGGTCCCATTTTAAATCCTTCTCTGTTGTGTTGTACAAACTTGTAGCCTCGTCCTAGCTAACACTAAGCTACAAATAGTTTGTCTCTCAAGTCTGGCCAGCGCCAACTCCCTTGTGTTTGTCTCTAGGACGGTGTAAGAGGCTAACAGCGAGACGGCAGTCAAATATTTCATTTGCTAGTATGGTGTTAACCAGCCAAAAATTCCTATAAACATAGACCATACACAGGAGGGCAGATGGGACATCCCATCCAAGCATTACTTTCTGACGTGCGTTTGCAACGTTCAATTCGCTACAGAAGTTGAGTCATGACTGAGCTTAGAGCTAAAGAGGGTTAAACTTTCTTTTTAGTAATCATGGCAACCAAATCAATAATGCTTTTATTAATGGAAATCTACATCCTTTCTATACTTCCTTTTGACAATAAATAAGTCTATACATAATAGTCAACCCTGTCCCTTTTCATGTCCTCTGCTTGCGTTCACCAGAGGCAGACTGATTAGTTAGCCCTTCCCCCAACCGACCATTACACCACAACCTGCCCATGCCGCAGCTTCACACACTTGCAATTACGAAATGGCCATAAAATCCCCATGGAATGTCTCAGCAGAGCTGGACAGTTTAGCAGTGGATAGTCTTGATCACAAACTGGAGGAGCTTATAATGAACGGTCTGGGAACTGATATTAGTAGGCTCCCCGTGATCTTGCTGAAGGAATATATCACACTTTCATGGAAGACATGAAAGCCCAAACATACGCACAGACAGCCTAAAGTGTGCTGTTTTCAGGGGCAATATATATGGTTCCCTGGGGCATCCCATGAACGCATCTGTTTCTGTCCGGCTGACTCTCCACACATAATTTCAAGAAAGTCATAACACAAATTATAAACACATCTCCCGCAAGTGTGACGCCAAGGAATAACAACGTAAAGTGTGCTGAGCTGATTTAGGAGAGACAAACTCTTAAATCTTTACCTTCTTTCTTTCCCTCCTCTACTTTTTTTCTACCCTTTCTCTCATGAAGCTCAGATGCATTTGGATAAATCAATAACCTTTTCCTTTTGAGTAGCATTTTTTTCGGTGTGTTTTTGATTAGCTATGCCTTATCCATCCACCAATATCCTGTATATTTGAATCGATTACAATTTTAAGTTTGGCTCTTTCTTTACCCTTATTTTTTCCAGAGGTGGATCTGACCAGCTAGTGTGTGATTTGTTCCACAGCCAGAATCTCTTCATCTAAGTCCCGTCTCCTCATTTGTCATCCTTTTGTCCTCAATACCACCCCAGACTCACATCTCCCTTCCCCCCTTTTTCTTTACCTTGTCTGTATTTTCTTTCCATTTCTGACCTCTTCGACTCCTTTTCCTTTCACCTCCCGTCACTCGCTCATGTACTCTAACCATCCATCTCCAACCGATGTAGAGCCGAGGGTCTCAATATGTCCTGGGCCCATTTGGGTTCAATTGGAATCACATGTTTTACTTGAACTATGATATCCAACCCCTTTATAAATAAGATGTCAGTCCAAACTACAGTATCTGCTGGCCATTTTGGAGATTAAGGTGTGCTCTTAAAACCAACATGTGATATGTACATAGACACACAACTTTTCATAGGACCACCACGTTTATTCTTTTACAAAAAACTGTTATGTAGTAGACAAAAAAAAAAAACCTTCTGTAACTGTGAAGCCTCTGCAACAAGATTGATCTACTCTCTTATTACAGTGCCTTATGACTTCTGAGTGCACAGGGTCTGACTTTTATGAAGATCGATCATGCGCTTGTCATCACAACATTTCATTGTCACCCTTTCCACCGGACGGGAAATGAAGATAATCCTTTGTTATGCAATGACACTCCAAGTGTAAGTTAAAAAGGGAGTGAGACCAGAGGCTAGGAAAGCAAACTTTGTAAAAAGTGCAAGCATTTGTCTTGTGTGTGTGTTTTGGCCTCATAATGAATCCTGTTGTGTTACATTGGAGGCCAAATGGTCACTCAAATTAGTTTGATTCAAAGGGCCAATCATCACACTGACGCATGCTATGCATTCACTGGACACCCATTCATTGATTGAGGATGCGGGAGACAGAGTTTATTGGCTGGCTAATCATAATAATGATCCTTTTTATTGTTTTAGGAAGACATCAGTCAGCAAAACCCTACAGTACTACTCAGAGTTCACCCCACGGGGAGACAGCGCTGTAATCTGCTGGATTCATTTACAAACTTGAGGGGACGGGGCAGACATTGATTCTGGGGACCGTCTCTGAGGATCCAAAGGGTCAATCAATAATGAAACAAATGCAATTCTACGGAGAGTTAGCTTGCAATATAAGTGGGAGGAACCTGATGTGCTTGACTCTCTACAAGGTCCAGATGTGTTACACTCAAGCTGTTATGTACGAAGTATGACATCATGATTTTTTTTTCCTCTTGTAATGAATCAATCTTTAACGGGTTAAAAAAAATGTTTGCTTACAAGCAAGTGAAAAGACATCTTGAGCTATCGCTGTGTAGCAATATTTGATAATTTGACTCAGAGGGGGTCAGAGAGATGGATCTCTGGTTTGGAGATGAGTTCTCAGATAAGATAAACTTATCGTTCAAAAATACTAACTCTTTTACCTCACTATTTTGCCCTCACCACGCAAGTCTCGTGGCTGGATGGCTAGGTTGGGTTTGGTGAGAAAACCTCCCAAATGTTGAGCTATTATATTATTTGTAAATAAGCCCTGCAAACCCTTTCAGGGACAGTGGTCATTGCACTGGGTAGCTATTTGAAAGTTGCTTTTTATATAAATGAATCTTAATTTTTTATTATTTTTTTTTTTTTAAATCCTTATTGTCCATATTGTGCTTGAATGCAGAAAATACAGAAAATGATGAGCTAGATGAGATGGAAGTACTTGGGTGGGAAGCTGAGTTGGAGAGTTTGAATCTGGCAGTGTATTGTCAAGATGGTCCCATCTTAATGTATTTTGAAGTTGTTGGCCATGTTCATGATTGTGGACTCACTGTGATGCCTTCTTGAATCATTTAGTGCATTCCTCTTTTTTTCAGTTTCAGAAGCTAGTCCTCCATCACAGCAGTTAGTAAGCTAAGCACACACTAGACTCATGGTTTCTATGCTTTGCTCAAGGGTTAGTTCTTTTCACCAATTTGTTGTTAGAGGATGTAGGTAGGATTTATTGTTTTAGCTCTCATCAGTTGTTCATTAAAAAAAAAACAAGGTTAAAAAGTGAATGGCGTATAAGCTTGTCTTGTAAATATAGTAAATTGCTAAAAAAATATATATATATATATATATATATCCCGCCAGTTACTTTTCGTTTTGTCAATCTGGAGCACTGAAAATCTAAAGTTATGTCCAGTACACTCCACCAGTCCATGTTGTCTACCATTTAAGTAACAAATAGTGTCTAGACATTGAGTTACTTGTATTTACTCAGAAATTTTCAGACTGTAAAAGTTTAATGACACCGCCCCTAATATTGAAATATCGTCTGGTGCTGCTCGCTGGGTTGGGTTGAAAGCACATGCTATGTGATAGCGGTGCTATGCAAGTTTGTATGTTCAATTGTGCATGTGTTTGTGTGCGTTCCCATTACAGTGAGTATTAAAAGAAATAACAGTGAAGGTGTGTGGAGACGAAAAAGTGTCACGTCAGAGCTGCTGCGTGATTAATGGTGTGATTAGCTGCTCCGATCCACATGTCAGAACACACACCCATGCGCACACAAATACCGACCGGCACGAATAGGAGTAACCATGTGAGTGCACACAAACACACAGCGGCCTATTAATGGTCTTGAATGGGAGAATCCAGATGCGGTGCAAGGATAATTGTACTAAAAACACCAAATGTAGGGTCCCAGGCCAGCTAGACTTTAGTCGGGACTCGGTGTGTTTATTTTTGCAATTGAGTTATTACTGCAGGGACTTGAATCATGGAATAAAAACACTCCAATGCAGGTCAATTTTTAATTGAGCCCAAAGTGCAATTTGAATGTGCCCTCTCTCTTCCGCTTCCCCTAAACTCAACCCACACATTACCTTGCATTGACATGCTCCTGATTACCTCCGTCAAGGAGGTTATGGCTTCATCATCAACAGATGCTGTTTTTTTGTCTGTGAGCATATATAATTTAGAAGTATTACTTAGGTGTTGGATTGCAGGAAAATCCTCCATCGACCCCATTTATATAAACGCAACTAGAAAGAAAAAAAAGGAACTTGGACCCAGTTGCAGCAGACACCACATCCATCAGTAGAAGTTTCTTGTCAGAGCCCTGTCAGTCACATTTCTCAACTAATGTTCTTCTATTTGTTCAAATCTAATAAAGCATAACTCTTGATTACCGTAATTAATCAAGCCAGACTCCCTCCTGAATGTCCGGCTTCAGTGAAATGTCTAGAAGGCACAGGAACCCCCCCCCCTTTTTATTTTATTTTATTAACTGAGAATCCAATGTGAAACCTTTAGTTGATCTTAATTTAGCTTATTTTACAGTGTTGTAGCTCACCTTAGCTTATATTAATTTTGTCAAGTGAAGTTTATTTCTATAGCCCTCAATCACAAAAGAGTCTCAACGGCTTTGCGCGCCCTCAGTTCACACTGATTACTGATATTGCCTAGTCTAAATACTGAAATCGCGCAAGGCCAGGGTGCAATGGATGCCAAGTGGGAAACTTTCATCACATAGTATGGAGCTGTACAATGTTAGTTAAAACAGCATGATAGTCCATTTAATAAAATGAAGCCCCACAGCAACACCTTTGGGGAAGTGGTCAACGTCGGCTCTTGTCCTGGTCGGTCGGTGCAGAATCAGCTACAGTCACACTTTGATTATCACAGGAGATGAGTGGGGGAAGAGAGGAAATAAGCGACCGTAAAAACAGGCCAAAATCCAGATGTCAGGGTGAAAGGCAGGGCTAGAAAAAAATTGCAAATTAGCTGTAGTTTAATTAAATGTGAGAGTGTAAAAATAAATTTTAAGTGGAGATGTAAACATTTCTACAGAGGTAGCCGCTCACGGGTAGGGCATTGAAGAGTACAGGAGTCCGAATCGAGAATTTTGGACAGCTGTATACTTCCAACTTTTTGGTAAGAATTTTGGGAAGGCCCTCTTTCGTTCCAGCATGACTCTGCACAAAGCATTCGTGGATGAGTTTGTTATAGAAAAATAACAACAACTTGTGTGCCCTGACCGCAACCCCATCAAGCAAAGATTGAGACAGGCTCTGTCATCCAAGATCATTGTCCTCTAAACTCACCAAATACCACAGGCGCACTAAAATCTCGGATAAGGTCTTCCTAGAAAAGTGCAATGTTTAGAACGACCAAATTCTATGTTTTTTGTCCATCATTATTGATGGTGTGTTTGCCATTACTTTATTTAAAACAGTTTATTCTATAGGATAGTCATCGCCAATCTGTTAGGGATATGATTTCCCTCGGATAGCGGGTGTAGATTTGAATGTCTGGTTGCCTGCGTATGATTATGCTTGTTCCGTCTGCACCTGTGGACACTTACAGTATTTGCACAAATTTAGCAGGAGCCAGCAGTGACACAGGAAAGATGTCATTGCCCCCTCAGGCTACTCTATTAGGCTTCATTACATTATTACGTGAGCATGAGTCACACTCTGGTACCAGAGCACTTAGCAGACCACTTGAAAGATGTCTCTGGAATGGAGACGAGGAAGGATGTCTGCACATATATGGACTTGATAAATGTTTATTGGTATCACCTCTGAAATAAATATTCTCAGGCCGACTTTTTACTATGTTTGAACTGTGTCTTCCTCAGGCAGCAAGCTTTACTGGCAGCTATCAGTGAGAAGGATGCAAATATAGCCCTTCTGGAGTTGTCTCCCTCGAAGCGGAGGAAAGCCCAAGAGGAGGTGCTGGCTCTAAAGCGGGAGAAGGACCGGCTCATGCACCAACTCAAACAGCAGGTACAACCAGTACGCACAGCCCACCAAGTGGTGAAGAATGTGGCAGACATGCAGCCATTGTGGTCAAAATGGGTGACTGACATGTGAATGATGTGGAGCCTCGCCTTGTGGTCACAATTTAGGACATTGTGGCTTTGTAAATCAAAGCGGAACGACAAATTCAAACCTGCTGCAGATCGGCAGGCTTTGCCTGCAAAGCAGCCTCACAAGCAAACTTTGTACTTTCAAACTAAGAACAGGCAGAAGTTAATAATTTCTTGTAAACAGAATTGGCTCCTCCGCCTCAAACCGCATTTTTGTGCTCAGTCATCACATGACAAACCAAGCAGCGGCTGTGGTTCCACATTCAGGCAAAAGGCAAATGATCACTTAAGTTGATATGGCAGTACTGTTTTTTCAATTAGGTCTATGTAATACAGACCTGCATTTGACTCATGGGCGAGTCATTAGCAGATTGAGCGTCCTGTTTGATATCTTCTGGTGTAACAGATGTTAAATGTCACCACCTATTTCCCAGATTGACCTTTTTTTTTGTTCACTACAACCCAATGCCAGTCAAGGTATGTGGTTTATGAGGTTCTCGTCAAACCACATGGCCGACAAAACCAAAATGAACTCTTAACAATAATGATCCAATAGCAGGGAGTCTGACTGTGTCCTGAATCAGAGGGGTTTCTGGGAAACATGGTGCATTTCAAGTCAAAAGATGCAGCGGTAAATGCGCACCTACCTAAATGTTTGTATCTGCCTCGTAAACAATTGCCAGGCACTGCAGTAAAGGGATTTCAGGGAAATCTCATTATCTGTTTATCACCTTTGCATTCATCATGTTTTCCTGTTAGACACCCGGAGGATGCAGTTCTATCTTATGACGTGATTGGCTTTATTTGCAAGAATGTGATCGTGAAGAAGAACGATTGAATGAAGGCTTGTTAACAGAAGTGGTCATTTCGTCAACATTGACGGAAGGTCTGTCAATCTGTCAATGATGGACACCCATTTTGTTGACGATGAATGATTAAACAGAAATTTAGAAAGTCGACGGACTAACCCTGAGATTACACCACATGTGTGTGCGTTGCGGATCCGCTCCGCTCCGGCGGCGGAACCGATTCGTTTCCATTCTATCAGCTTCTTCAAATTACAACGACTGCAGATGCGCTGCAGAACACGGTTCGACTGCAGACGAGCCCCGTCGTGCCAGAGCCCACCGGACGAATAGACCTATTTTCTGTATTTGCCGGACGACGCATCCGTCAGCATCTGTCAAATGGCAAAGTAGCACAGAACACAGTGAGCGGGACAGGAAGACCGACGCCATTTCAAAATAAAAAATTCCGGTTACTTTTCAGAATGAAACATTCGCCACATCAAACATTTCGCAATCATGTCAGCAAAACATCATAATGGGCGGAGCCAGGCCTGCAGTCAACAGGCCAGGTGTTATATTCACAGTTTAACCACCAGCTAACATGGATGAGGAGAGATTTATAATGGAGGCGGAAAGCCACAAAATTATATATGACACGGCACATCCTTTTTTTTTTAAAAAAAAAAAAAAAAAAGGATGCTGCATGAAACGTCAGAGCAGAAGCTATGGGAGTGGACGGTGAGTTATTACTAACTTCAGTAAAAACTTTTACAATGCAAGTTGGACCGCAGTTGTGCGCAGCCGGTGAGTTTTGTCCATAGTATTGACGTGTCCGGAGCACGCAGTCAAGACGGAGCGGATCCGCAACGCACACGCATGTGGAAGTGGGTTTTTGTTTATCAATATAATTGTGACAGAGGCAGCCTTTCATCACACACATATGCTTTGATAAATGAACTTGTTTTGATACATGCCCTTGAGCTTTGCTCCCGACAGACCGATAAGGCATTGCCTTTCCTCCTCTGTCCAAGAATGACTGTTTTCAATTTCTTCAGTGTGTTGTCATTTTTTACCGTTTGGCGCTCTCTGGTCTCTTTGGGTCTTGCGTCACGTTGAGTGATGTCACAGACAGTCAAAACCGTTGGGTGTGTTTAGAGCTGTTCAAACTTAAGACACATCGTCTCCAAATGTGATGTCCAGACTACAAAAGAGTTTCAATCTGGATGGACTAAATTCGTATTTTGGCTGGTAGTCTGAACCAAGGCCTTAAAGCATGGGACCGAATCTATTGTTATATATGTTATGGAGGCTGTAGGGTAAATGGTTCCTAAGAATGGTTAATACAGTTTCCTGTCATGATCTCTCATGACATCTCCCAACATGACACACCTTTGCGTGCTTTCTTTGCACCCACTGAGATATGTGAAGGATAAGTTGCCCTCCTCAGATCATCAATAGCCACTGGTACAAAGAAACTGACCAGGAAATGCCAAAGAATTATGGGACCCTATGGAGAAAACGATCTGGAGAAACAGATTGATTTACAGATAGCTGTGCCCTGTCTGACCTCTCCATCAAGCATTTTTGGCGTATTGTGCGTGTGTGCGTGCATGTGTATCTGTGTGAGCAAGCAGTCTAAGATCAACCCTGCTTTCTTAGACATCCAGTTACCCTTTGAAGTTGAAAAACTCACATTAACTCACACACATGAAAAGTGTAATGTTTAGACTTCCTCAGGAGTCAGTCATGTCTCCTTGCGGGATTTCTCACAGTGGTCCCAACCTAGTGAAAGATGACTAAGTATCAGTGATGTTTTAATGTTGAGAAAAGATCAATTTGTTCTCATACTCATATCCGCCTTTTAGGTCTGAAAAACTTTAGCATCTACCCCCACATTTTGCTTGAAGCGGGGGTCACTGTGTCTTGATCAGTCCTACTGGGAAAGATGTGTAATGTTGGACAGGACTGCTTACTCACACAGACACATGCCTATAAACAGACCTGATTGAAGAAATGAAGAAAGTAATGTTAAAGACATTTTCAAGACTTCCCTCAGTCGTGTAGTTAATCTCAAATCTTTGTATGCATCCATGTTTTAAAGAAGTTGTCGGGTTCATAGTAATAATAATCATCATCGTCATAAAATCAATTTGTAATGCACTTTTCATTCATCAACATGATCTCAAAGTGCTACCGAGAAAAAAATAAAATAAATCATGTTCATAATTAAATGTCATAAGCATTTCTAAATAAAAAGGTTTTCAGACCTGATTTAAAAGAGCCCGGGCTCTGGGTGGCCCTGAACTAGGTCGGGATGCTGTTCCAGAGCCGGCTGCGTGGTGCGGTTAAGCTCAGATTTAGGCAGGTCTTCTTGACCCAAGCTTTGAGATATGTTTACAACAACAACTGCACTCTGATACACATACATAGACACACACACAGTGTACCTAAACAGTAGGGAAATCTGTTTTGGTAACATGTACAGTGGGGCCCAAAAAGTATTTAGTCAGTTACTGTTTGTACACTTTAAATGATGACAGAGATCTGTTATTTTTATCATTGGTACACTTCAATTGTGAGACAAAATGTGTGTGTGTGTGTGTGTGTGTGTGGGTCCTGAAAATTACCTTGAATCAAAAAGAAATGTATTGGTTGTGAAATGTGGAAGAGATAGTTTTCACAACAGCAAAACTTAAAATGTTTTGTTGAAACCTCCATCTTACAATTTGATCGAGGTTTGTTGTAACTTTGTGTTTACTTCATGACAAAAAAATCGAATCAGACATGTCATGATAGAATAGCAGGTAGGATTGTTCAGACTTGACGATGGAACGTTCCACTTCTATGATATGTATCGTTCCAAGGACACACACAACTAGTTCAACATAAGGAAAAAAATATTTTCGGCGTGCCTTGTGTTTTAGTACAGTATGGCGTGCGGTTGGCACTTGTCCTGTCTCGACAGGTGTCCGCTCTGTAAGTGTTCCCCCACCCAGTCACACCTGGCAGTGTCAACACCTGAGGTCAGGAATGACTGGCAATTTCAGTATAGTGTTTAACCATCCTGGTGTCCGTCTGAGGCCTCCTAACTCTAACCACGGTGTTGAGGTTCTTGTCTTATCTAAGTAGCTCTTCCTCATTTGAATGGCTAAGCTCTTTAATATGAGCCACATCCTCTCTTGTGATCCTGCCTGCCTCATTTCCTCAGTCATTAGGCACTCACTTCTTATCTCAGCGGCTGCGTCCCCAGGCTGTATCTACCTTGTATTTGTGGCGGCTGACCTTGGCTTATGGTCTTCTTCATCTAAGGTTGACTCTCATTTAAACAAATGTCACACCTTTTAGGATTACAGGCGTGCACATAACGTTCCCTCGAATCATTTTCAGCCTCAACACGTTTGTGCCTACAGGTTTGAAGTCCACCCTCAGGGAAAGTATTTGCAGCAGAGAAAATATAGTATAAAGCTGAACCTGTCGATATATCTGCACCCACTCCATCTATGTCTATCTCCTAGACAGCCGGCCTCACACAAGTCAGCCTATTGTCCGTCAGTGCAGTCTGTTATCTCTCTTTAGTGCATGCCAGAAATGTTAGTAGAATGACAGCCTTTTTCACATAAACACTTTCTTACACAAACACACAAAGAAAGCCATTTTTGGGCATCCAGAGCGACAAATATTTGAGTGTAATTTTCTAGTCTATGGAATCTAAAATGCGTGAGAACGTCTGCAGCCTCAGGCTACGTACAACGTTCACTAACTGTTCTTACTGTCATTTGTCTTATCCTTTTAAGTGGTACTCTGTGAAATGGATAATATTTGACAGACTTATGGTCTTTCCTTCAGACACTCCGACTTAGGCAATGTATCACTTGTCAAGTATTGTCAGCGCTCCTACTTTTAACATCTTTGAAGGATTTCAACATGTTCCACCCTGGAGAAGGCCCATCAGCAGACTAATAATAACCAAATTGTTTTGTTGTGTCGATTTTGGCAGACTCAGAGCCGAATGAAGATGATGGCCGATAACTACGAGGAAGATCGCATCCACCCTCAACATCATCCTCACCATTCCGTCCATTTGCACTCGGCAAATATACATCACAGAAGCCTCCCGAGAGGACCCCCGCATGCCAACCACCGATCCCCTCTGGACCAGGTCAGTTTTTGAATGTCCGCATCAATACACATCAGTGCCAAGTCCAGGTTTGATTACACAAAACATGCGATGGTCTCGTCAAACAAAACAAATTTGGGATTTGTGTAGTTGAAATCAAGAATCGTTCATGACATATTTTTCTCT
Source organism: Vanacampus margaritifer (assembly GCF_051991255.1). Lineage (NCBI taxonomy): Eukaryota > Metazoa > Chordata > Actinopteri > Syngnathiformes > Syngnathidae > Vanacampus > Vanacampus margaritifer. Next base: position 5,704,362 of record NC_135432.1, on the reverse strand, counting down.
GTCTGGTTATCATTAAGAGACAAGCCCGAGGCAAGACTTAGTGTGTCTGTTTGAAGATTACACTGTATTTCCTATCAACACCAACATTCAATACTTGAGCATTTGCATCACTTTATGTATTAATGTACACACAAATTGTAATGTTTTCTAGCCCCCCAAAAATTATACATTTTCATATATTCCTGTTCTGTTTATTTTTTTTTTTTTGGTGTGTACAGCATTCGATGACAAAATATTACTGAAGAATGGAGTAGAATATCACAAAGCCTTGACCTGGTATATAAGTGAATTTAAACAATGAAGATAATTCTATTCTGAATGACTGTTTGGCAGGTTATGATTAATACCGTACTTGGGGATTCCCACAAGCCAAAATACCCATGTCTGTTTTTATATGCGGTTTTAAATGTTTCCAAATTGATTAAATGGTTCTGGAACTGCTGTCTAAATTGGAGTGAAATATGCACAACGGATTGCCTGCAGCACACATTCATGTTTGAGCTATGGAATGAATTACAGTAGTGTATATGAATGTGTAAGATTTACATCATTTTGAATTGAAGTTATTAGGTGGTAAATATTATTATATTATTTAGCACAGATATCTATATGTACCTTTTAACCCTTGACAACAATGTTTAACACCTTTACAAAATCAAAATAAGTGAATGTACTGTATATTTAAATGGACACCGACTCCGATCACATTTGCTGTTGATAGTGTGCAAAAACAAAATGATCAAGTCTGTAATATACATTATTGGATGGTTTTATCGACAATTAAAATCCCATAGAATTAGGGATATAAGTATGAATGAGTGTTGATGAATTGTTTGATCCTTTTTTTAAATTTTAAATATGAGTTCTTAATTTGTCAGAGGAGCAGGTTAAACGAGGACTTATTTAACTTGATTAAAAGTAGGTTATTATTATTATTATACTATGTTGAAAACAGTATGTAGTACAATTAGTGAATATATTTGATAATGTCATCAACTTGCATTTTACAGTAGTCTTGTAGTCATTGTCTTCTATTCCCAAACCACGGTCACACAGCTTGTTATTTAGGCAAGTTGTTACCATTTAACACTTCCTCTTGTGTAAAGCACACACACTTTAAAAACAACAGAACGTCTTGACAGAGGTCAACCTATCACCACGTGGCTTTTCCTCATATCTGCTCTTTCACCCCAAGGTTACGACAAAGCCCCAAAGGAGCGTGTGGGTGTGTGTGCGTGTAGTGCTGAAGGGGTATGTCAGGTCACACAGTCTGAATGTCACTGAGACTGTTTTCCCTCCAAACACAAGACTCCGCACCACCTTTTATTTCTCTCTTTCATCTAGGTGATTAATTACTCTGTTTGTTTTTCTTCAATATGGTCTTCGACTCTTCCCCTCAATCTCTCCCCCCCCCCCCCCACCATCAAATTCTGGAGCAGATTAGCCATCGATTAGCTCATAAAACTCTCACATGCCTAGCATCCAGTCCAGGTGTTACACAAGACGTTTGAAAAACAAAAACTGATTTCAAAAAATTGTTTTGGCCCCTCTTTTGTGAGTGACAACATAAAATTGTGTCTCAGATTGTTTTCTGTAAGTGCAATCAGTTGTCCGTGTGCTTACAATAAATACCCATATTACACTTTGATTTGCCAAGGTGTACAGGTGAAATATAATTGATGGAGACAAGCACTGGAAGTGTGTTTATCCTCTTGAGATATAGCCCGGCTCGGTGCCTCAGCAGGAAGTGTGTGTGCTTTGACAGGCATATTCGTGTCCATGTTGTTCTCATTTAGCTGTGCCAGCTCCACTGCCAGACACTTGGCAGCAGGCCCTGGAGGAAATAGAAAACATTCTTCAAGTGTTTATCAAAATTTGAATTGTACAACCCTTTCTTTTAGGTTATTGCATCTTTATTCAGGCCTCAACATATTGCTTTCTTCAGATCTGTGAGAAATTACACATGGCACTCATGATTGTTTGTGTGCGAGAGTGTGTCTGACTGTGTGTTTAACCTGCCAGAATGAGTATATATAGGTCTGGTTTTGTTTAGAGGGTATGTCACAGCCAGTTGCCGCATGCTAACATTTAGCATCTTGGCTAGCTAGCACATTACATACAAAGGCAATTATAGTCACTGCCGAGTTGCGGCCCAGTGAGTTTACCAAGCTTGTCACAACGGCTCAACACAAAGAATGTCACAATGACTACGTTTACATGCAGTCACTATTCGGGTTCAGGTCAAAATTCTAGTTAAGGAAACAATCGGCATAACCCGCTTATGGACAACATTATTACGCAAAAAATAATAACGTAGTCGATTTCCTCCCTGCTGCAAAAGTGTGGTGGTTCATGTTATTTTTTTTACCTCTGCTTGAGTATTTCCGGAGGGTCGCATGCCAGATGCACATATACTGTGTATCTTTGTATCAATACACACTGTGACATTTTGGCCGTAGAGACAGAAAATCACATGAAAACACCGCAAACAGTCAAATCAATGTATTCAAGTGAGGCTTGTTTGGCGAGTGGAACGGCGTCGTGTATAAGTCCTTCCTGTGCTACAAAGACCAAGATTCCTTATGAATAGAAATAAGTGAAGAAAAAGTAGAAGAATAGAGCATTCCCACAAGGCAACCCAATCCCGATTCAATCAAGGTATTCCAAATATGTCAATTTGAATAAGAATTATTGTTACTATAGGTGTAACCCAGTGGTCTTATTTGGGTTTTTAGCCCAAATAAGAGCATATTCGGGTTTTTGTTTGTTATTGTTGTTTTGGCATTTACATGGCCTAAAAGGCTTATTGACTGCGTTTAAACGCATTCAATGTGCACAAGAGGCTTTTTAAAAAATGTTTTAGTTTGCAATAAAAGTGTGCTTTTGAAAACAGTTCACTGACTTCGATGTATCTCATTCTCCCCTGTTTATACCCAGGAGGATGAAGAGGGCATTTGGGCATGAAGTGGCGTCATCGTTGGAACATTTGTACAAAGTGAGTACCCAAACTTTTGTATCCTGTCCAAATGCATTCAGGATGCATTCATCTAGTCTAAACAATAGCCTACAGTAAGCTAGCGTAATCACTGGCCAGCAACGTTGATTCGACCACAGTAACCACACCGTTACCCAACTCTGACAAAGGGAGTGTAACAGCACCTTTCCCATTGCTTATGAATTTCCGTTGACTAAAGAGCACTCAGGGATTTATTGTAGCCTTTATGGTGAAGGTGCATGTGCTGGTTCTTTAAAGTGCTTTTCATTCACTGTCTGCATGGTTATATAGGCAACTGTGCGCTATTAGATTTAAATGCACTAAGCAGCCTAATGTGGGTGTACTAGGGTCCACGGGTGATAAAAACGACACAGTGACACAAACCAGAGATGGACAAGTCGGTCTCCCCCAAGACTTGCCTTTTTTCAGCCATAGTAAAATTTTACCGTACCACCCCACCCTGTTGTGTTTCCGTGTGTGTGGTAGTTAATTACAATACAACACTGAACAGTCATGATTTTTTTTTAAGACTGCAAGCTGAAAAAGCATAAAATGAAGAATGCAGAGTCATAAAGGGTAATTCCTGTTGTGGGAGTTTTATATCGAATCCCCCCCATGGACTCAAAATGCCTTTTAACACAGACCTGCCAAAAGAGGCCTGTGCTATGGGTTACTTGGCGCTAATGTGTGCGTTTAAAACAGAGTCAGGCGGAAAGGAACATGGATGAAGAGATACACGGCTGCGAGGGGTGGACATGTTTTTATGTGTCAAGTAAAGCAAATAGCAGGCGGCTTCGTACACTCATAGTTTCCAATGAATGCCATTAATTCCCGCCAATAATCCACAGGTGGACCATCACAAACGGATTGTCTTTCTAACCGCAGTGATTTAGTCATTATGCACTTTGCCCTGATGGTGCTTTAGGGATTACAAGTCTGTTAGTGTGTTGGAGCAAATGGTTTGTCTTTCCACAGTGTAGCCACGATAGGTTTAGTTGCGTGTGTATTTGTGCGCGAGAGCATTACCAAGCACGACGTATAGTACCCACGCAGTCTACATAGCCTGTAATGTAGTCCATGTGTGCCGCAAAGGCAGCAGTGTCAGGATTCCCCGTCAGGAACGACCACACTGCTCCAATTCTCCCTCTTTCCATCTCTCCATCTTTTTTCCATCCTTTCTTTCCACCTCCATTTTTTCCTTTGGCTGCTCTCTAATATATATATTCCTTCAAGGTAAACCTAGGACTCTGGGTCTTGGCTAAGCTCGCCGTTTTTTTTTTTTTTTATCTTGAATCAGATATGCCGGTGGTGAGTGTGTGTGCATTAACGTGTGTGTGTATTGCTTCTTCTTATCCCGATCTAATACAATAAGCCAGGCACATTAGCCTTTAGCGCAGAGTGGTGTTGTGGCTAGCAATATCAGTGCAGTTCATCTATCCGCTGCTGTTGTTCTGGCAGTGTGCAATGCGAGCACGGCTAAAGTGCGTTAGCCACCCTTTATGGAAGAACAGATGGGAGCTATTTAGTGGTGTGTAGCTACAGCGCAATAAGGCCAGACCTAATCCCCATATCCTGTCCCTGAGTGAGCCCTCCCTAATATGAACAAACAAAGATGACAGCGTAGATAGCCAAATAGACAGAGAAATAGCCAGCGATCTGCGTGTCTGTGCGGACGTCACAGTGTTTGCAGCAGGCGTTCGTGCTTTCTTTGACAGACGCTCCCTTGACTCCCAATGTGAGGTCAAGCTTTATATTCCACATAAAGTGAGCTTTGAGATTGGAATTGGCAAAGTTGTTTAACTTTTGAGCATCCAGGTATAGATGTGGATGTTTGTCAGAACACTGGATGCTGATTGGCTCGTTGCTTGCGTATGCCTTGCTGGTGATTACAGAGGTTTTGTTTACCCTCCTGGCCTCAAAGACACCCCCTGCTCTAATGAAATAAGAATGCCCTTTTGGGCAGAGAGCGCACCAGAGGAGGGGTGGAGGAAAAAGTGAAGGAGAACTCGGGGCCAAAAAGTGAAGCATGGTGGGGGAAGAGGTTCTCTGGAAACATTATGCCTTTATCCCACCGTGAATTTGTTTGTACTGAATGGAGAGAAAAGAAGCTGAGGGGCTTTTCTAGTGGGGACAGGTTTGTTCCGGCTAAAACAAGTCAAAAAAAGTTTAGCCACGCTGTTTTTATGAATGCGGCATTTGTGTGTCCACATTATGTACATCTGTAATTATTCCACTCGTTTGTGTGTGTATAGAAGGAGGCTGCAAAGCACATTCAAGAGACTGTCAGTGCTGTTTAATATTCTGGAATGCACATTAGTTGCTGTCAAGGAAATTGTTTTGCTTGCTTTAAGTCTGAATCTGATTGGTTCGACACAAGGCCAAGGGCGCCTGTTAAACAAAACTGGCCTGAAGTTCACCGAATCGTATTATAATTAAATAGTGTCTAGAGTAGGTGTTATTTTGTAGAGTTGATCACCTAGTGTTAGATTAACTCTGTATTTAACATCAAAAGGGTTGTTTGAACTATATTTAGTAGTATGGACAATTATAGACACTTTTTAAGTCTTACATTTAACTCTGAAGGTGTTGAATAAACGCTGTCAATTTTGTTGTGTGCCTTTGACTTGGAAACATTTACCTCCGAGTAAATGTTTTAAGCTGAAGGGGGGAAGCTGGTTAGATTGTACCTTGCAAGACAGAAATTGTATGGATATTATTGGTAATATGGTTGGCAAAATGCTTGAGAAAACCTGGTCTAATTTCCACCAAGTGAGGCGCCTTTTTCACATCAGTCAGCTTGGCACATGGCAGTGCTGCTTGCTGAAGATGGCATGCGGTGATGTTGTATATAGCAAGAAAGTGTTTGGTGGTCGAATAAATGTTGGATGCTTTACAGCCCTGGATAGTTCCAATCCCTACCGCGGCCACAAGTATAAGTATGAGTGACATGTTTTTAACAAAATAGCATATTTGCAAGACCATTGCTCATTTTCAGTTTCCAAGAATTACTCTTGAGTTATCTTAACCATGACAATCGGTCACATAGCCTTAAAAGTAAGTAATAACTTAAAAGCAAGCCAAGTTTTCCACATATTTCTGAAGACGATTTTTCTTTGTGTAGAGGGCCAAATATGTCTAATTAGAACACAATTGGAAGCATTGGTCACATCCATTTTCAATTGTCAATTCAAAGGACAACAGGTTCAATGAGCTGTCATGCCAGGAACATCCTTATGTGAGTCAGGAGTTTTTCCGACACTAGAACAGATATGGACCCTTTCATCAGCTATTTTCTTGAGACAACTTAAATACTCTCTTAATGAAATTTTATTTTATTATATTATATTCGCAGAGAAAGTTTTACCAGACCAGAATAATTAGCTCATTTAACCTCGTAACTCTTAAAGGACAAGTGGTATGAAAAATGATTGGATTGCTTGTTGTTTTATTCTCTTATTCTCCACTTTGGCAAGACACACCAGCTCTACAGTATGTTCACAGATGTAAAAAAAAAAAAGAAAAAAAAAAGCGATGCATACCGGGAAACGCACACTATCCCCACTGTGAAACATGGAGGAGGCTCTGTTATGTTTGGGGCTGCTTTGCTTGAATCTGTGCAGGGTACAGTGACATCTCAAGATTATCAAGGTATTCCAGAGAGAAATGTGCTGCCCAGTGTCAGAATGCTTGATCTCAGTCGAAGGCCACGGGCAACAGGATAATGACCCAAAACACACTGCTTAAAATACTTGAGAGCAAAACATTGGAGTATTCTGAAATAGCCTTCTATGAACCTTGATCTAAATCCTGTTGGACATCGGTGGAAGGGGCAGAAACATGCCGTCTGGGGAAAGCAACCTTCAAACCTGACATTACTGGAGCAGTTTGCTCATGAAGAGTGGGCCAAAATACCCGTTGGGATGTCCAGAAGTTTCAAAGTTACAAAAATAGTTTGCGCGACAAAATACTCGTGTCAAGTTAAGGGTACCATCATTTTTTGTCCTGGCCTGTTTCATGAGTTAAATACATATTTTCTTGCGGGTAATATTGAGGTGTGGCTAAATGCACTTCGGATGCATTTGTGCGGACATGCTGGCAAGTATCTCTTTGGTGATCAGTGAACCGTTGACGGGGGTCAGACGAGGTGTCCAACCGAGACCATCCCTCATCCCGCTGTCAGCATCGTCAGTCTGTGAGGTCAAATGTCGTCCCACCACGTTGAACACGAGAGGAGTGAAATCAATAACTCAGCAACACCTGTATACTGACACTAAGTATTTTAATTGTACGTTGCTGCATTTTTCACCAACACAGCTAATACTGTACAGACATCTAATTATAACATCCTTGTCGCAACCATTTCGACTTTTGAATTATGAAAGTATATAATAAATACTTAAAAAAAAAAAAAATGATACCATTCACATGTGCCCATGGTATATTTACTTACTTCTAAGGTAGGTCCGTTAAAAGGAATAATAGAGAGGTCATTGCCATCGTTGCAAGTAGCAGACAAACATGAACCAGAGGTTGTTCTTCTTCTTCTTCTTCTTCTTCTTCAGGACAAGCAGACAGATAAGGAGCTTGTGAAGAAGGGTTGCGGCAACCTTACAAGACAGGCAGGTTTATTCCGGTTTGTGGCTTTTTTGAATTTCAGTAGAGAGTACAGTGGCTCACCGCATATACATGGTTCAGTAGTCACAAATCTAACTTTTCATGGAACCTACTCTGTTATTCACACAAAATCTCACCTGTTCACAATTTCCTGTAATGTGGCACACAATTCTGAAAATTCTTATTTTTTCAAAATACTGTTTACAAACTCAACTGATGTTGGGGCCACTGGTGATAAGAGTCTGGGACACATCAAGTATTCTACCAAAAAGGGTTCAAGTATTCAAAAAAAGGTACAACTAATCCAGTTGTCTTTTGGTTTTTAAAATCAATTTAGAACATAAACGGTTCTTCAGAAGGTGAACAAGATTGGTGACCCGGTCCCCTCTCTCATGTCCTGTTTTTCTTGAAACTGGCTATTCTCGTCGTCAACCTTTCTCTTCACGGCAGGTTTTGAAAAAGACATGATTGAGACAATTGAGATGTCTGGTTTACAGTATTTGTGATATTTATTGTATTTAATTGAGACAACAAAATGTTTTCTTATTTGGCTCACTATAGTTTCTTCAAACTAGGATTAAACACATCATCTAAACCTGTGGAATTCGTAACAACTTTGCGGTACATCGCTAAACCGTCCTGCGAGCAGAAATCCCCACCAGTACAGGCCCAGGGGTCTTGGCACAATCTCTTAACCGTTAACTCCTGCACTTAACTGTGCAGTCAAGTATTCATAGTTTTACGCCGGACTTAAACGCTTCAGTAATTTTTCTTATTCATCACAATTTTTAATATGTGTGCACAGCTAATGGGCCTCCACTGCATGTTCCGACACCCATTGTGTGTCAATGTTGCACCTCATCTCCACCCACAACACACTCATTACACACACTGAGACACGACCACACACAATACCTGCGATTATGCAGGGAGGAGGTGATTTATCACTCCCCAGTGATTAATCTCTGTTTTACATTCTTGTGCTCTTGAGACTGGATCTGTGCATGCTTCTGTGGGTCATTATTGGCGGAGGATAAACCAACCTTGCTTTCACACACCCATTTGTCTCGAATCAGTACCCTTTGTACTTTGTAACAGACCTTGACGTGTACATTGTGTCCAAAACTGGCAATACCCAACACGCTACCAATTCAGTCTCTAGATTGTTATATTCAATTTATACATTTGAGTTTGTCTATGTTTGATATTTCTGTTCCTGAAGATACATCATTGCGTGTGTAAATTAAATACAGTGGAGCCTCCATTTAATTGAACTAGAACCCGCATTCTACGGACAGAAAATCGTGTTTAGTCCACTGAAAACGCGCTAAAGTAGCTGAATTGGCCGCAGTTCGCCACAACACCAGTACACGGCCATCAACAGACAGAGACTTGCCAGGTATTTCCGGGTTGGGCTGCTCTCTTGTTATGGATAAACAGACTTGCAGTACAGACGCTCCCCAACTTACGAACGAGTTACGTTCCGAGCGATCGTTCGTAAGGTGAATTTGTTCGTAAGTTGCTTCAGTGCTATATTTTGTATTATAATTTATGTTTAAAGAGAATACGTACAGTACTGTACTACGTATGTTAGAGAGAGAGAGCGAGAGACACACACAGTTTGTACATGTACGTAATAAGATAAATAAAATGAAGTTTAACTTACTTTTGGAAGATGTACTCGATGCTTAAGGATTTGATGGAGGAGGAGGAGGAGGAAGAGGAGGATTTTATATCATGAGAGGTTCTTCGTCGTCGCTGGAATGGGCTTCAAAAGTTACTTCCTCCTCCGTAACTTCAATGTAGGAAGAAGTTGAGGGTCGCGGAGAAGAAGATGAGGGTTGATGAGTATCTTCCTTGGAGGATTTACTAGAAACTGGCCGAAAGAAGCGATCTAACTACGATTGCACAGTTTTCTTCTTTTTTCATCATAAATGATGTGGTAGCACTGTATGGCATCATTCAATTGATTTGCAACCTTTGTGCAACGTTCAATATTTGGGTCTTGCTGCTCGAAGAGTGCGATGGCTTCTTCATGGGGACAGGCGTTTCTTCCTCCTCCTCCTCGACACGTTGCTGAGCCTGGGTGAGCTCTCACAGCGCCAAGCGTCGGTATTAGCGGCGGAAAGAAGCACTACAGTACTCGGAAAAAGGTGCGCAATAAAAAATCTAACTTACAGCATCTCTTTCCGAACATTTTTTGACATGCGCACATGCGCGCAGACATGTTCGTATGTACCGTTGTTCGTAACTCGAATGTTCGTAAGTAGGGGAGCGTCTGTATACTAGAGCTGGCCAAAATTCGCCATTGTAGTGGCCATGTTGGCAGGGGAGACAGTCCCTACAAAGGTATGAGCAGAATAAAATGCACCTTTGTGGCAGCCATGTTGGCAGGGGAGACAATCCTTACAAATGTAATGGAAAGCATGAGCGTTAGAATGCAGCTCCAAAGTAGCATGTTGTATTGACCTATTAAGATTTTTACTGGTGCGAGCAGTGTACGTGTCTCAACCATACTATTTATGCTGCAATACAGAGATGTTTTCTGTAAAGCCCACAAGGGGGAAAAAAGTGGCTCATGAATGTGACCAGGTGTACTTTGATGTAATGTAAGGGATGACCCCTTCCCGCAATTAGTCTGTTAAATCAAAATTCCACTGTATTTCGACTGAACTTCTGAACGTCAGGTCTGTCTGGGCATGCCAGGAGTGATTCAGTCTGACTGTACAGCTGCCTCTCTCCTTCGTCTTTCTCTTCATGGTTTAATCTATCAGATCTCACCATTGTACTTTGAGGTGGCTTTTTGGCACTGAGTACAACCTTGCTGATATCCAATATTGATTAAATGGATTTTTGATTTTGTACTACGTGTGCATTTGTGTGTTCGTGTGTGGGGGAAAAAAGCTCAAGAAAGAGAAGTAGATTGAAAAATCCTGACCAGATTACAAGTGTGTTTTGTGAGTTTATGGAGATGGAAGCACACAAAAGCCCTTCCCTGAGGAGATCCTTGCACCTGTGGAGGCACTACTAGGAAAGCCGGTCTTTGTGTGTTTCTCTGTGTGTGCATGTTCATGGTGGGATGGCAGAATTTTTTTTTTGCAATGTGCAAAGAAGAATGCTCAGTGGGATGGCATGAGGGTCAGATGGATTATATCCCAAAGAGAGTCATCTACAAAAGGACGACTGATTGGGGGAGGGAATGGGATTTAGAGGCAGAAGAAAATGAAAAAGGAATCACGGTCCATGAAATTATCTTCCACAAACATCCAATGCTTGCCTCAGTAGCCACTCTTCACCAAACACATGCAACTAAAAGCACTCATATCACACAACTTCACATCTCACCTTGGGCACGCCGCACAACGAACAATGCAGCTGAATGCAGGGATGTGATTTGACCAAAGTGAAATTATCTGAAAATTTAGCCGGGGGTCTGGGGGCCGCTGGCACCCAGCTAGGTCCAGTACTTTCAATGCACTCACATGACAAAGAAATAGACAAAACAACAGCATAAATTTTCAATGTATATTGAACTATCCCATATAAAATGGCAGTTTTAGTCAACTCAAAATCAGTCACATTCAAAAACATTGGACTGCCTTTGCTTTTAAAAACTATCACTGAGAATATCATCATATCTAACTAATGTGATTACTAAGTTAACACATAAATAATGTTGAAGTGTTCAAATTTCATGAACAAATAATTGTATCATGACCAAATGAAAAGTAACTCATATTAGAGCATACCACAAATGTCTTTGTTATAGCAGAAGATGTTATCTGTCGGAGTCGTGTGCATACACAATGAACTACTAAAAAAAAAAACTGATTTTTTTTTTGGGGGGGGTGGGGGGGGGTAAAAAAAGCGGAATTCCGCGAATTAGCGGAAAAATCACATCCCTGTGAATGGGACTGAACTGGACAATCACAAAAAACAGCCAATGACTAAGACGCACTCGCACACATGAACCCATTCTTGCAACATGTTGAGGCGCGACATACAGTTGAGTATACAGTAGTATCTTTATTATTTTTCATTAAACCACAAACAATATGATGCCATTGTCAAGGAAGGCGCGGATTGCTCTGGCCTCTGTACCTATATTATAATACAGAGATCAAACAAGTGAGAAATTAAGGAAAGAGACGCTCCACATTTCACTTTTTTGTTACAGATGTACATAAAATTATAAGTAATTATTATTGTTAATACAATATACTGTATACATTTGTAAATATTCTCCTTCACCCATTTCATTTCATTCTCAGCCCATTGAATTTTTTGCAGCTGGATTGTTCCGCTCTTGTCTTAGATGTTTCACCTCTCATCTGAGCAGGCTTCTTCAGTTCATGCAACAAGGCTACTAGGTAAGCTAATGCTACCTAGTCTTGAGAAGCCAAATGTCTTCCAAGACAACTGGAAGAGTCACTTGAATGCTTGATTGAATGATTCAATGCTCAGAGTATTGATACTGCATATTGACTGCGTAAATACGACAGCCAGCCGGATCTCCCATCATACCTGGAAAGTTTTTTTTGTTTTGTGTTGTTTTTCAAGCTCTAATCACATCAGCAACTCTTGGACTGCCGCTCAACATTAGAGCCGGACCGCTAATTAGGCCTCGTATAACAGTGGGTCGCAGTTTATGTCTCATGCTAGCCCAACACTTTCCCAAAGGTCGTCCGCATGTAGGAAGCTCGTAAAAAGTCAAATTGCTGCGTGACCATTCGTCAAAATGACATCACCTCCTCTACAATTGATATGTCATTAGTTATGATAGTCGTCGTCTTCTTCGAAAGGCTCTAATGTGGTGTCAATGAACTTTTCAAACCAACCAAATCTTTGATGAGTTTGGGCTTCAAACACCAAAAGTAGGTCACAGGCCTACTGCTGCAAGGTTCCCATATGACAAGTGTTGTAAAATGTTTAAAGGGCCCTAAGTTCTTAAGGCTGTGGAATAAACGTCCCATTTAGGCTTGAAACTGAAGACATTTATAAACCTTTCGGTCTGAATGAAAGTCATTCCAAGACCGCTGTGCCTGGTTGCTGATTCATACACACATTGCCACTAAAAAGTCACACATTCCAATATTTCTATCACGCGGCCTTTAGCATTTGGTTGCAGCATGCACACAATTTAGCTTCTCAGAATTTTTATAAATTAATCTAATATAGGGCCAACGGCCTGTGCTCACACTGCTCATTTACAGGGTCTAAAAAGATGATGATTACCTTTTTACTGTTGCTATATTGCGATGGTTAGTGATAAAACTAGTTCCCAGTCCAAAAAAACACAAAACATGATGCTGCTACCTCCTTCACTGTAGATACGGTCTCCTTTTGGTAATGGGCAGTCTGCACCAAACATACCCTTTAGAATTATGGCCAAAAGGTTCAACCATGGTTTCATCATACTGTGATTCATTTTCCCACATGCGTTTGGAAGATTTCAAGTGTTGTATTTTTGTTTATTCTTTTTCGTAAGGACTTTAGATACAGTATTTGATGAAGAGGGGAGATTGTTGTCACATGTACTAAACAGACAGTCCTTGCCTGAAATTCCTGCAGCTTCCTCTGTGTTGCTGTCAATCTCTTGGCAGCCTGTCTAATCAGTTCTGTTCTTGTCTTTTATTTATTTATTTGCCTACAGTGTAGACAATGTCAGCATATGTCATCAACTGGGGTAGGCTCTATCTTGTCACTAACCATGAACAAGATAAGTCCTGTCAAAACACAATTGATTTTGGACTAGTTTTTGAGTAAAGGTTGAAGGTAGACTAAATACAGATTTAGAAAGCCAGATGTTAACCTTGGTTCAGATGCTCTATCATAGCTTTGGTCCATCCATCAAGGGTGTAATGTCAAAAGTAGATTGGAATGTTCAGATTAGAATGGATTCCAGTACAGTAATTTATTCTGTGTGCTTGTTCATCCCCAAGCTTCCACGTTTTAAGGTTGCTTTGAATCAGTGAACTTCTGCCACTGAATCTGAGTTTTACTCTGTTTCTTTTCCTTATTACATATTACTGTTATGTGTCTCATAGCCCCTAAAATTATTGGTTGTCTGATGCATATTCTACACAATCCATCATCAACTACACGGTAAGCAAAATAGGCTGTTGTAGTGCAGTCAATGTATTGTATCCCAAAATACTACGTACAAAATGCAGACAGTCTTAAATATGACAGAAGTGAATATGCGATACCGGCATATCTTGCTGTATGTCTCAGAGGAGCAGAGGTGGGCATGGCAGATTCTAATCTAGGAGCGGTCATCAATAGGTACCATTGTGCCGCACTTTTCCACTTCACTGTTCTAACCAGCCCAGGTCTCGCCTGTCAGAGTGCATCCGCTGCAAAGCTTCATCCTTGCAGCTACGCTGGATCCACTGCCGGGTGGTCCTCCTCCTCATTCGACTCGCATTAGAACAGCATCACTCATTGTGGGTGTCAGGCTTCAGGATGGTCTGTAATGGACTCGGTCAGTTGCAGCTTGGAGGAAGGATTTTGTAATAGTTCCTATGAGAATAAAACAAGACAGTGAGCCAGTTGGGACTATTTAGATGAGCAAGGGTTTCTTTTTATTTTTCAAATTCTGAGCTTTTTTTCCTCTTTTTTTGAGGGTTCCTCAGAGGTATTTTTTTTTAATATATATACTTTAAGGGGTTCTCAGGGAGATCTTTTGATATTTATGTCCTTTTAATTTTCCTTGAGGCTTTGTGTTCCATATTTGAATAACAATTCTATATTAGACGTTAAAACTTTGGATAATTTTTTTGTCCAAATGACCAAAGATGGACAAGGTTGCATCATCCTCATTTTCCTTACCAGCTCTGCCACCATCTGCTCATTTTCAGACTATAAGGCTCACTGTCCTCTACACCTAAGGATGACCTGGAACATTTGTAGGAGTAGTGGGACCCAAACTGTACAATGGACCCATGATGAAAATCTTTTGTGGCATCATTATTCTATGGTGTTTGATTTTTCAACTTTCTGTGCTCCCTACATTTTCTTTTTTAATTATATGTCTTTCTATCTTGATTAAAAACATGCACCACCTCACAAGTCTTTCTCTGTTACGCACGCAGATACAAAGCACTTGTTCTGTAACAGAAGCCTGAAAGGCAGACAGGTAGTACAGGAATGAAGCTGTAAGAGGCCCGACGTGCTCCCCATCTGATGGGATCGGAATGAAAGACAATGTAAACACGCTGCCATGCACATAAACAAGACCCCACTCAGGTTTCACTGCACAGTTAAGGAACGTTCAGGCACTCTTTTCCACAGAGAAAGAATTTTTGTAATTTGTTTATGTGAGATTCCAGAGCCCTAATGTGGGGAATGGCGTTGTCGGCATCCCACTACACCTGAGTTCAATTTCAAGAGGTCTCTCACGGGTAGATTGTAAAGATGGCATACCAGAGTGGACGCAATCTGCCTTTGGCTTTCTGTGTTTCATTTGCCAGCCACAAACTTTTTGTTGCCTTCACCTGAGGAGTAAAAATCAGTTGATGAAAAACACTGTATATGCAATCTATGCATACATGTGTTGCTGAATCCACATTGATTTCATACATTTGGTTTAAAAGCACCTCAAACACAGAAAGCACTAACCTGGCAAGCCACACCCACTTTCTTGAAAGACAGGAAGTGGGTCGGTCTGGAAAGGCTAGCATTGACCGCAATTTCAAATCAAATTTGTGTATTTGCTGTGATGTATTCTTCGTCAGCAATGTCACTCTTTGGCGCCAGAACAAAGTCAGTCGTCCTCCTCATAACATTCAAAATCAAAACATTTTACTCGGGGTGTCAATGTTAGTTCATTAATTTTGAATTTTTTTAAAGTTCCTTTAACGGCACTCATTTTTGATTAATGACCACCCCTTACGTGGGAAACCTGTACTGGGGTAATTCCAGTCGCAACGCAGCAGACACATCCACGTTAAAATTCATCAGTAATAAATTAACTAATCATGCATATATTTGTGGAGGCTGGCCAGGGTCAAGTTGTTTTTTACAATTTTAAAAATGTGCAGAATTTCAAAGTTACTTCATGTTAAAGATTAGATAGCTCTTAATATGAAACGAAAGATACACTGAGCTGTCACCGTCTTACAAATACAATTATGCCATCTAGCGGCAGAAAAATGATCGAAACACAAATCAACATCGCACTCGTTTTTTTCAGTACAGTACATCTTTTCAATTTAAAGTTAAAGTACCACTGATTGTCACACCCACCTAAGGGGGGCGGAATTCTTTCTCCGCATTTGACCCATCCCCTGAGGGAACGATGAGCAGCAGCAGCAGCAGGAATCATTTGGTGATCTAACCCCCCAATTCCAACCCTTAATGCTGAGTGTCAAGCAGGGTGGCAAATGGGTCCCATTTTTTATAGTTTTTGGTATGACCCGGCCGGGGATTGAACCCACAACTTCCCAGTCTCAGGGTGGACACTCTACCACTAGGCTGCTGAGCTGTGGTGTTTTGATGAGCTTTGAAAGATGCAGCCATATTTCTATTAGTTTAACATTTTAATTCCCTTTTTACGTTAACATGAGTATGAAAACTTTTATTCTTTTTGTTTTAAAAATGTTGTCTATTTTCTTATACATTTAGAACAAATAAGAAATTTGTGATTAATTGTGCGTTAACAGTCATGTGTGAATTATGATTACAAAATGTAATCACCTGACACTCCCAGTTTTTACCATAACGACGACATACTACACTACAGACGCTCCCCACCTTACGAACGAGTTACGTTCCGGACGATAGTTCGTAAGGTGAATTTGTTCGTAAGTTGCTTCAGTGCTATATTTTGTATTATAATTTATGTTTAAAGCCTATATAAGTATATTGAAGGTTTATATAAGTATGTTTAAGGCTTGTACAAGTAACCTGCATTGGTTTGTACTGAAAAAAAATTAATAAAATGGAGAGAATACGTACAGTACTGTACTACGTATGTTAGAGAGAGAGAGAGTGAAAGACACACACACACAGTATGTACATGTACGTAATAAGATAAATAAAATGAATTTTAACTTACTTTTGGAAGATGTACTCGATGCTTAAGGAGATGATGGAGGAGGAGGAAGAGGAGGATTTTATATCATGAGAGATTCTTCGTCGTCGCTGGAATCGGCTTCAAAAGTTATTTCCTGCTTCATGGGGACCGGCGTTTCTTCCTCCTCCTCCTCGCCACGTTGCTCAGCCTCCAATGAGCTCTCACAGCGCCAAGCGTCGGTATTAGCGGCGGAAAGAAGCACTACGCGCAATACAAAATCTAACTTACAGCATTTCTTTCCAAACTTTTTTCGACATACTGTACGCGCTGAAATGTTCGTATGTACCGTTGTTCGCAACTCGAATGTTCGTAAGTAGGGGAGCATCTGTACTGTCTGTCTGTGACTAGCCATGTTGAATTTAAGGTGTAGACCTGCACTGTTTGGTCCGCTTTAAACGGACCATAGTTTGTTTCCCACACTGACCCGGACATTTTGTGCAGGTCTGAATACACGCAAACTAATCCTGGTGCGTTGTGGAGCGGGGCAACTGAGCGCAAGGGCTCTTTCGGGTTACTGCATGCAATCGACGAGGCTGTTCCAAAATATGAGCTGCTCTTGGCGCTCGCAAATATCTTGCATCTAATAACGCCGCAAATTTGCAGAGCAGTAATGCAGCACGTCGGAATTTCATGTTTTGCGCTATTTCCAGGTTTCATTATGCGTTCAGCCCTCGTCATTTTTGTCCGATGGGAGCACAGATTGCCTTGCGGAGTGATGTGATTGCGCAATATAGTCCACTTGCAAAAAGCACAGTGCGAATATGAACCTCACCAAACGAAAAAAATAACTACTGTTTACTACTTGGCTTCCGCACGTCACTTTTTTGACCTTATGTGCTCTCTTCGCTGATTGGTTCTTTCCACTGTCTGTCTGGTCAGGTTGGCCCCGCCTCAGAAATACACTTCATAGCGACTGTGCCTGTACTCACTCGCTTGTAAAGCGATGAGTCTGGTTTCCAGGTTAAGAAGGCGCTGTCCTCTTTTAAAGAATTAAATACAGTCACTGCAAACAACTGTGTCCGTCTTAAACAATTTCACTCAACTAGCTGCCTTTTGGTTAAAAATCATTAACAACAGCGTATCAAGAGCACATGCAAATCATCCTGAGCAATCCAACAAGGCCCCATATGTTTTAGCAGTGAATTTAGTGTCTGCTCAGCAGTGCAAATGAACTGAGGACCCAAACATGCGTTTATGTTGTTTTAACCGTCTAATTATTTTTACAGTTATTTCTATCACACAGTCGGCTTGCGAGTGTGTACATTCAGTTTTTTTTTTTTTTTTGTTGCAATGCAAAGCTCATGTCTGGAACTAGTTTGTTTCACAGCAGGCATTCCTTTCAGACTACTCTGTTTGCTTAGGTAATAACTGGCTTAGCTATAATTTGTTTGTGCGCATGTCACTGCATTTTACACAGCTGAGCACGTCCCTTTTAAACGAGGAAATAAGCCGTGGCCAGATGATTGCTATTCTGTCTCTTTGAATCTTTCATTTTAGACCAACCTGCCTGCATTGTTGTGACTGCCTCTGTTTTATTTATGATGGAAAATAATTACATTTGATTTCAGTACCTGTGCACTAATGAGCTATTTCTTTACCTTGTGCGGGCATGTAGGAAAAGATCAAATACAGTACCAAGCTTTTATTGTGGCTAAGCGGAAACATTATTAAAAAGTGCTGAAAGATTTTTTGGTGGACATTTTTTGCATCCCGTTTGAGTGCAGGGATGGGAAGGATGACGTTTGAAGAACAGTGGAGATCAGCATGATAATGAATGGTTCAATATATTTTTGTGGCTTTTCAGTTGAGGTGATTTGCGATGCTCTTTTCCTGCTGCTCTTTTTCGCTCATCACTTGCCCCCACACACACATGCACGTCCCCGTACATACACACACTGATGCGGTGTAATTGTTTGCTTTTTCTTGACAGACAAAAATGCTTTGTTCTTTTCGTGATCCGCTTTGGTGTGTTACCTGACACACACGTTGCATACTTTCAAAAACAATTTTGTGTGTGTGTGTGTGTGTGCGCCTGCGTGTGTGTATCAGAAAATGGAGAGAGTGAACAAGTGCTAAACCAAGTTGCTTGCCTGAGTGCTGCTACAAAGGCCTAGATTGACAGATAGGATTGAGGGTGTCACCCTCGGGATTAAGTGTAACAAACTAGACTGACAGACAGAACAACAAAGGAAAAACACACACATACATGCACTGGAAAGCTTGGCCCCAAAAATGTACACAGGCAATTACAGGGAGGTGTATCAAAGCGCTGGGGTAATCCCTGTATAAATGCGTACGAGGAGGTCCTCCCATCATTACCTACACGCCTCCACAAGGATTATCCCTTTCCTCCACTCTTTTCCTTTACTTGTTTGCGAGTTTGTTTACATGTCAGACAAACTGAAAGATGAAAGAAGATCATTAACTGTCTTTCACTCAGGATTATACCCTCTGGCACTGTTTGGGCAAAAGCAATAGCAAGCTTCTTTTTTTTTTTTTTTTTTTTAAATGAAAGCCTACTTGTTTTTCTAGCATCTGCTGGAGTTCTCGTCAATTGTTCTAACCTCCTCATATTTTCTTAAAAACAAGTTGACTCCAAATGATGTCAATGACCGTGTTTCCAACAAGCGGTGGAAATGGTTTAGTTGGTTCAAGTCGGTTTGATTGGCCAGTTGATTTTAGTGCTTCTGAGCAGACCGACAAGACTCAGAACAGAGATTTATCATGACATTAAAAACATTGTCTGTGTCGTGGTCGACAGAGGACGTGTAGGCCTTTTTTTTTTTTTTTTTTAACAACTTTATAGTCAAAGAAGACCTACAGCGTGGGATGGACTAGAAATGAACACTAGTGCTAGACCGATATGTTTTTTCTGGGCTGAAAGTGATACCGAGGCTTAGGTTAACTGATATTTGGAGCTGATTTATATTTGCAGTAAAACAGAAAATATTAGTGTTAAATAAAAAACAACAACAACTTTACCCTGTTCAAATTCCATTAAGCATTTTTTAGACAACTTTTCTATTGTTCAACCTGTTGAAGGTTTTCTTCCTTTCTTCTAATTTCATATTGATTTACAATCCCACAACTCCCAGATCCAGCACTTTGGTGTGTTTTTAAAGTGCTGTCCGTACTGACTCAGGACAGTAAGAGAAACCTATTTCACGCTAGCCCGTCATTCTTCAGAGTTGACTCAAACCGGTTGAAAGTTAATGTTGCTGAATTTCTTGATATTTGATTGATTGGATTGATGAAGTGCTATTTCTAACAACCATGTGGGTTATAGACAGAGAGATGAATTGATGGCCTTTGTTTATGCTCAATGTCATCATTGCTCCATGTCACCTTTTTCTGCTATGTTTAATTTATTGATGGATTGCGTTATGTATGTGGTGGCGTAACCACCATCTCACTGAGGCTCATCCTGATCAGAGTTAATCGATACAAATCATACTGTGATATATACAGTATGTATAGTGTCTTGTTATCAGTCCTGTGAAATTCTCCATTCAACCCTGCACAAATATAACACAAGTTGACTTCTAGTTACACTTTAAGATCTTTTTTTTTTTTTTTTTTTTTTTGTATGTGCGTGCGTGCAAGTGTGTGTGTGTATTCATTAGTTCACCTAAAACCTATTTAAAAATCCCATACCGTTCACCTAAACCGAACACTTCCAGCCAGAGTCGTGAGGCCGTCAGGAGACCCGAGGAAGGACCAAAGAAAAGAAAGGAAAGTGAAATCCAGCACCGACCAGACACTTTAAGATCTATTTCAAACAAGCTGACACATTGCTGGAAATGTTCTTAATTGTTGTCTCTATCCAATCAGATAATTGCCTCCTGGAGGGGGGTGTAGTATGGGCCCTTGTGGCAAACTCTACATTTAAAGATTTGCATAATCTTTTGATGGGGATAATCACTTCTGGTCTTCTCAATTCGCACAGTGACAGTGAATGGAAGTCACTTTTATTGGCTCTGTACGTTATTGTGCGCATGCACAATCGACGCATTCCAAGAAAGTTGTTTCAGACTTGTTTTTAATGAAGCTAAGGGTCTGGCTTCAAAGAGCTCATGCACACACAACATACCTCTTCCGGCTGGCTACAGTTTGAACATTTATGAGATGGCAGATGGAGTTCCATGAATTTGAAACTTGTAAGAGCGTGAAAACTAAATGATATATCTACAACATATGGAAAATGTTTAGAACAATAGTAGTATAAGAAGAAATAAAGCTTAAATATCATTGGCAGGTAGTATATAATGTACAGTATCATACATTATGTGTGCAGTTGTGTGAGTTAGTACTTGTCTCACAAGATTAAATGTGACATGTTTCAACGAAGGACAACATTTCAGAGTTAATCTGCAAATTGTGGGATATACGGTACATTATATAAAGCCTAGACCTCATTTTACATAATATCACTGTCTTTTAGCAGTTACATCACACTCTGTGGATTGACCCCGTCAGTCGAAGAGTAAGAGTTCTTTGTGTTGTTCCAACAATTTATGCGGCAAACTAATACATATAACACAGCTGTACTGGTGAAGTCAATCGTAAATGTGCAAAAAAATAAATGGTTCTGTCGCTTTTTTGGAATCTTCCCAGTCCTGGAACTGACTCTAAACATTGGTTGGAAATTCTTGAAACTTTATGAGAGTGCATATGTTTTACTGTGGATGTTTTAATATGGTGTTTGTTTCTGTCTTTGATGTTTGGGTTTGTAAAAGGATTGGTTTTACTGTCAGTCTATGTAGAGGCATGCCCAAACGCATGTGTCTGCCGGGCCAGCGCAGTGGATGTGGTTCACCTTGCACTGGCCACCTGTAAGCTATCAACAAAAATTAGCGTCTTTAGCCTTGATGGCTTGCAGAACAGAACAGGGCGGTGAGAATGTGGTCGGCAGACTGCTGGGTTGGCTTTTTGGAGAGGTGTTTGTGTATGATGTGTGAGTAGGATGGCAGCAAAAAGTTACATCGGGAGATCTTAAACCAGTGCTTACTGGTGTTCTAGCTCAAAGACCGCACCTTCACTTTGCCTACTTCTGGCTTTACTGAACACTCACAATTCAATAAACAAATAAGTTCTTAATTCCAGCCCGCAGGCTCCTACAAATAGAAGACATCGAGACATGCCACAGGTCACAACCCTCTCCTCATGTCCAAGACTCTTCTTGGCTGCAGGGCTTTGGAGAGAACGGCGAGACTAATGATGTGGTCCTTGTGTTGCTGCTTCCTGTCCTTTGCTGGAGGACTTCCTGTGGCAGAGTCATCTTGTCTTGATTAAAGCGCACATTCGGAACCCCCGAAGCAGGACTGTTGTGTTCTAATACACACAAATGCAGAAGATATAGGCTATTCCAAGTCGCCCTCCTTAGATATGTGATACTATTGACTAGGAGCTGTGGAAATACTGACTCTCTTTTCTCTTTAAGTTTCTCTGTCTGTTTTCAGTTTTTCTGCCTCCCCTTGTTGTGTAGCCAGAAGGCTGTTTGGTGTGATGAAGAGATGACTGGTCCTGTTTAGTTGACTGGTCTGCAGCCCAGCCCTGGCACCAGACCTCACAGCTGGGGTGTTGATCTGTGGGTTGGTTTGGTCTGTGTAAAAAGCAAGACTAACAAAGGCTTTTTCACATGTAAAATCAATACAGTTTGATGTGTGTCAAATTGCAGAGAAAGCAAACAATGTTCTTTTTTTTGTCAGTGGAGTCCTAATCTGTTCCAGTATCAGGACAAATCTTCACATATTGCTAGCAGTGGGTGGCCCACTATGCATTATAAGTGATAGATTCTAATGCCACAAATTATTTTTTTTTAACTGAGATGTCAGCATTAGTTAGTTACAAAGCAAATTAATATTTAATGGGACTCCTTCGCATTGTCTTTACCCTCTTCAAATCTACCTTACACAGAGTGATGTATGTATGTGTGTACATACATACATGTACAAAATACTAACTTGATAGGGCAAGTTAGTATTTTGACCCTATCATAATTTTTATATGTATTTTCCAACTCCAAGCTGTATAAACTTGAATCTTTATTAGATTTAAGAGTATCAGGTAAAGGAGATCAACACACTATATCATGGTTTGAGTAATTATTAGGCAGCTTCTATTCCTCAACCAAAATAACTCAAAAAAGAGATTAAACGGTCATTGAAAAGTAAAAAAATGTAGAAAGTCAGAGGGATGTAGCACTCTTAAAATTGATATGATACTGGCCTGTGATCATCAAACCATCAAATGTTTTGTTGCAAATAGTCAATAGGGTCACAAGAAACACTGAGAATAAAAATCTCAAACTGCCAAAGATTTAAGACTACTTAAACATGAGGCTATCGGAGCCCATTATCCTCCAGTGTTGTCGTATTCCAGCCTGGAGTGCCGAGTACTGTATATGATATAGTAAGGAGAAGGAGCCAGATGGACTTTCATAAGAAAGGACGAACCCCTGCTGGGCATGTACCACCAGCAAATTGAAGAAGGGGCAGAAATTGAAAAAAAAAAAAACATACCTGTGGCTGGAAAAGACTGGACTGGAAAACAGCATGGAGGCAGTTTTCATGGCAGTACAAGAACAAACCCGAAACAGAAGATCTGTCGAGGCCAAGCACTAACTAGCACATCACACAGAACCCCAAGTGCAGGCTGTGCAAAAAAAGCTCCAGATGACAGTGCAGCATGTCAGAGCAGGGTGTAAGATGCTGGTAGGCAAGGCATGGAAAGCGACACATCTAGGTAGCTGGAATAGGGTACCAAATATGGACGAGAGGTCACAAATTCAAGATGGTAGGCACCATGAAAGGTGGTTAAGAACGGATTTTCGGTCGTCATGTCAACTACAATGTCAGAATGTTACCGCTCATTGGTTTGGTCAGATGTCACACGTCGCATTGCATAACCTCACGCTATGGATCGATGTGTCTTGATTTCATCCCCAAATTGTGTCGATTCACACCTGCTCTACTGAAGTACATGTTTCGTGCCTGTGAGATTCTGTGTATGTATGGATACAAATCGCTTAATCTTCCCATCCCTCTAGTACACAATCAGTACTTTAAACAAAACATCGGGGGAAAAAATCCATTACAAAGTGCACAGCTACGATATGCATGCTTCGCTGGAATTTGTGATTCAAACATGCTGTGGGGAATTTTAATCACAGTAATCTAAACATCAAGAAAAGACTTAATGAAATAATGATTGAGTTTGTGTTACCATTTCTTCAGTTTTTTTTGTGTGCATTTTGTTAAACACTGCCAGCTCTTTTATCATTTGAAACTCTTGCTACTAGCATGCACGCTGCTGATCTTGTTGTCTCAGGTATGGAAATATTGTGTGCATGTGTGTGTGTGGAGCCACTCACTTTGAGGGTAAATTGTCAGAAAATGGACTCCAAATGCTGGTCCTTTAGTTTTACAAACATAACCTGACGGTCTCTCTCTCTCTCTTTCTTTCTCTCTCTCTGTCTCTCTTTCTTTCTCTCTCTCTGTCTCTCTCCACACTCGATCCCACCCCAAAACTAGCCCACCCTCCTACCCACTACAATTCACCTGCCCAACAACCCCAAGGCTCTTCAGCACCCAATCCCCCCACAGCCCAATTCCCTCCCTATGTCTCCTTCATCACACACAGAGTCAATACTGAGTGGGTAAATAGAGTAAATTGGGGCTGACCCTCAGGGTTAGAAGAGGCCGCGCTCTCTTTTCATGTCAAAGCCATCTGAAGGCTGATTGGTTGATTGCAGTGCTCTCCGCTTCCAAAAGGCTCCCTTGTGCTGTTGTAATTGCCCCATCATGCGCATGTGCACGCACATGCGAGCACACGCGCAGATACATTCAGACGCACACACACATTCTTACAGCCAAATGACTTAATTGGTGTTAATTGCATAATGACAGTGGTGAATTGGCATTGGGTCAGAGGTGACACAGTTTGTATTGGCAGTGGAGAAACGATGTTGAGAAGATGAGGAAGGCTGAAATTTCGAGTTCTTCTGCAACTGTTTCTTAGTTTCAATCTTTGACGGCTGATGCCGCACCACTTGGGAAGATGCACACACACACACACACACACACACGTACACCCACAGATGGCCCTTTGTGAGTGGATGGATGTTCTATGCATTTACCACAAGGATTCAATTTGACTCTGTCAGCTTCTGTGCCTGAGTGTGTGTTTGTATGTGCGCATGCGTGTGACTTTGCCAGCCAAGTACCGGGTATGTTTATGTGCGTGCAATATGGCCGGGACAGCCCAATCGGTGAAAACGTTTAAGTCATCATCATTATGGAGCTGTTGGTGCTCGAGGCGTGTTTTAGTGAAGAGCATAATTGGCTCACTATAGTGCTGTGTAATCTTCTCATATTCTGTGAAAACAACGAAAGCTATTGGTCTTAAATGGCCATGTTTCAGTTGGGACTGTTTCATTTTATAAAGCACTGAAAACTTTGTTTCTAGTTCTACCAAACAGTCCAGTTACATTCCATTTGGTACTGTACATATTGTTTGCTCTTTTCATCGTCAAAGGTTGAAAAGAGAGCTAAAATAACTGGTTCAGTCAATTTTTTTCATCTTTTTGGAAAACAATTAGGGATTGAATGGGTTCCGATTTTTTTTAAATACATTTTTTTAGTAGTCAAGGTTACTTCAACTAATTGACGATATCAGTGATAATTTTTCCAGCCGTCAACTTGTTTGTGCTTCAAACACGAGCTCACTCACTCCCCATAGTCCACAGTTACACAGGCTCCAACCCCCCTTCACACTACCCCCACCACCCCACCCCCACACCCCCAACTCGTTCATCCAATCACGTTTGGACACTTACTGACCTTCATGGCAACACCATTGCAATGGTCCTACTCAATAGCGCAATAGTATTATAATAGTATATTATTTAAAATAATTGCATATTTGTGAATGTTTTCCAATAATGTATGGTAGCAAAGTTGTTTGTGTTTGATGGATTGTTCCAAGATATTGAGAAAAACGCTAGCTGGATGATTTCTTTGGAGACGTTAACCATTTCTATTTACAATAAAGACGTTATTGATCTAGCCCTGCTTATCTTTCTTTCATTGTGTAAGCAGACGCTACTGGAAATGGTCTCTTCTCTGTTAAGGGTGTCTGGTGAATTAGCTGAAGGGTGACGTGAGAAGTCCAGCGTCTGTGTTTTTGACATAACACGTGATTGGATATTAATCACCCTTAAACAACAAACGTCATTGCAGAGTGTTACAATCGACATATCGACTACTCAACTAGTCAAAGTACAGGGCTGGATGCAGACTGCCTTGAAAACTATGAAAAGTTGAGCTGGCTGGATGCAGAGAAAACTTCCGCTTAAAAAATTTGACGTACAGACGCTCCCCAATTTACGAACGAGTTACGTTCCGAGCGATCGTTCGTAAGGTGAATTTGTTCGTAAGTTGCTTCAGTGCTATATTTTGTATTATAATTTATGTTTAAAGAGAATACGTACAGTACTGTACTACGTATGTTAGAGAGAGAGAGTGAGAGACACACACAGTATGTACATGTACGTAATAAGATAAATAAAATGAAGTTTAACTTACTTTTGGAAGATGTACTCTATGCTTAAGGATTTGATGGAGGAAGAGGAGGATTTTATATCATGAGAGGTTCTTCGTCGTTGCTGGAATGGGCTTCAAAAGTTACTTCCTCCTCCGTAACTTCAATGAAGGAAGAAGTTGAGGGTCGAGGAGAAGAAGATGAGCGTTGATGAGTATCTTCCTTGGAGGATTTACTAGAAACTGGCCGAAAGAAGCGATCTAACTACGATTGCACAGTTTTCTTCTTTTTTCATCATAAATGATGCGGTAGCACTGTATGGCATCATTCAATTGATTTGCAACCTTTGTGCAACGTTCAATATTTGGGTCTTGCTGCTCGAAGAGTGCGATGGCTTTATCTATGAGCGACAGGCGTTTCTTCTTCTTCTTCCTCCTCCTCCTCGACACGTTGCTGAGCCTCCAATGCTGGGTGAGCTCTCACAGCGCCAAGCGTCGGTATTAGCGGCGGAAAGAAGCACTACAGTACTCGGAAAAAGGTGCGCAATACAAAATCTAACTTACAGCATCTCTTTCCGAACATTTTTTGACATGCGCGCATGCGCGCAGACATGTTCGTATGTACCGTTGTTCGTAACTCGAATGTTCGTAAGTAGGGGAGCGTCTGTACTAGCAAAAGTGCCATTTAGTATCTCTCGCTAGGGCAGTGCACATTTCTATATGACAGAATGACCTATAGGGTAAAATAAGAGTGACTGGACAAACTAAAATAGACACGGCGCAACTGTAGAGCAACTGACCACATTATCGCATGATCATCATTAGGAACATAGTAACTGCATACAACTTGGCAAGTGAGCTGCTAATTTGGCTAAACCATCATCATCACATTTTCATCATGACATATTAACTGCATAAGGACAATACAGCCATAACATAATCTTTCCCCGACCTGCATACGCGTAACTCACCAAAAGGGACATAGTAACTGCATAAGCATAATACACTAACATCATAACACAATGACCCAACCCAAAACGCAACCATAACAATTTCGCCCAGTTGCGACTCAACTCGACTTACTGTTTACAATTTATTTCTGAAGGTTATATTTTTGATACAACACAGGTATACCTAATGTTATAACTGGTGTGTATAGCTGTTTTCTTGTGTCCGGTATGTGCTGGATGTTTCCAAACCACACCTCGCTCAAATGGAAACAGTGCTGCATTCAAGACCACCCGGGATACATTTCTGTTGTTGATCATGATGTTTGCGTGCCTGCCTGCCTTTGCCCACGTTCAGCAGTGCACAACTATTGATTGAGCAGCTTGCATCTTTCTGGTTTCTTCTGTGAGCGCATGGGTTCATTTGTGTGGGAATTGCAATGTCTTTGCCTTGCCTTTTATGGGAGGAAGTGTTGGAAGGTTTAGAGTAAGATTTATGTTCACACCTTCTAAATATGGCCCACTCTTAATATTAAATCTATATATCATAAGGCTTGACTCCAGCTCCACATATTTATTTTATGTCTGTGTCAGCTGTGCATGTTCAGTCTCATCAATGTTCAACTCACATGCTGCTTGTCGTGCTTAAACTTGTTACGTCTGAATGCACTTTGTCATACCCGCTGCATTTTTAGTGTGTGGTATGTGCGCATCCTGTATTGACTCTTTTTAAGTGGTTCTCCAAGCCCAGATGATAGATGTATGGTTTTATGAGAGTTCCTCCGAAAGGCATCCCCCACAGGCTCTTCGGGACACAAAAGAAGCTGTCACTCTGTGCGTTTCTGATCTCAGCATGTGTTCATCCAGATGTGTGTGGTGTTACCATGAAGGGTTTTGTATGTGCGTGCATGTGTGTGTGTGTGAGTGCCTCCATATGTAGAGGAGCTGTCACCTGTTGCCCGTGCTGTCTACAAGCCCTGTCTCTGGACGAGTCTTTGATCTGGGCCATAGGAGATTCCTACACTGTGAAATAGGCCTGGCCAGATTTACTCAATGAAAGAGCAGGACTTAACCACTGTTATTATGCCCCCTCTTTTTTTAAACATCACTTCTTGTTTCTGTCATGTTCAAGTCTTTGTCATTTGGTGCTTCCTCACTTGAATGTGCTGGAGCTAGATATAAAGTTGGGGGAAAAAAAGCAAACAACAAGAGTTTTCAGAGCCATGGATTTAAGTCATTGACAGAAAAGTCACAATAAACTGGCCTTCGATACCTGCTCAGTTACTATAGGTGTTGATGTGAGTGTGAATGGTTGTCTTTGTGCCCTGTAATTGACTAGGGACCAATCCAAGATATCATCTGCCATTCGACCCCAGTCAACTCAGACAAATAGAAGAGGTATACAAAATGACCGGATGGATAGATAACACACTGCAATGTCAAAAAACGGATAGTCCAAAGACATTTTACACCCAAACACTTTGAACTGAGTAAGGGGAAAACTTAACCCAGCTGTGTATTTTAAAAAAAACAAGATTCACTGAGTGACTAAAATGTAGAAAAACTAGTTAAAAAAAATATTCCGCTTATAGTGTGGACCCTATCCAGAACAGATGTGGAATTAACTGTACATAAAAGTGCCTTATTCCACTTTGTCATTGCCAGTTTGAGCCTCTTTGGAATGTGTGAAAACGATTTAACAGGGTCATGGGCGTGAGAACTGACGCAATGCACCTCAGACTGTCTCTTTATGACTGTCTGGGGAAACATACAGGTATAATCTCTCACACCCGCTCTGTCCCTGTGATCTGACAGTCGGATGTTGGCTTGTTACAGTATTTCTTACAGACATTATGCGGAGTCTTTCCGAGCTGTTGAACATCTGTCAGAAACCAAGTGGGGTATAGACAGTGTAATAATGTCAGTGCAACACTATCTCTCTTAAGGTGCTGCCGCACACTGAGCGATCCGGAGGAACTCAACACTCGCGCAGTGTGTGGGGTTCTGCCAAAGACTTGCTGAGTGGCCGAGGATCTGACACTGACATTCCATCTTTTTATGAATTAAAAAAAAGTAATACTGTACAACATATTGCATGAGTAGCCTCAGAAGGCGATACAACCGTGGTTGGGAACGCTGGTCCTCGAGAGCCCGCTGTCCTGTCTGTTTTCCATGTCTCCCTCCATTAACACACCTGATTGATGAACAAGATCGTTATCAGGCTTCTACAAAGCTTGCTGATTAGCTGATCAGTTGAGTCAGCTGTGTTTGAAGAGACAAGGAAAACAGGCAGGATAGTGGCTCTTGAGGACTAGGGTTCCCTATCCCTGCGATACAGCCTCGCACAGTTCATATCGCAAGGAGTCCTTATTCTAAAGCCCAATCCCAATACCACCCCTTACCGCGAGTTTCCAAATTCTCCGTAAACTGTATAGGGTAGCGTTACAGACAAGGGATGCAGGTCCCTTTTCACAAAGATAGACACCGACCTCCCTTGGTTCTCCCCTAGTCCAGTCACGCCCCCTAGTCCAGTCACGCCCACCACCAAATAACAAAACACCAGGAGACAAATACATGTAAGTATGTTAATACTTATTGTATGTCCTAGTAAGGAGAGTGGTTATATTGAATTGTCTATATTTTGGCAAAAATTGGCACAATTGCGTGTTTTGATTGATGCTCGCTATTGTCGCATCTGTTACGTCACAACCTCCACACTGTGGCCGCTCGAGGTGACGACGTAGCGGATCAGATAGCAATAGTACGTTCCCAATTCCAAGAGGGATTTTTGGGGGGTTTTGCTTCCCCCCAAAAAAGTAGAAGGAGAGTAGGGAGTCATAAGAGTGGCCAACTAATTTTTTTTGCGCTAGTCGTGTCCGACTCCGGTTCGGAAGCATCGTGCCAATCAAATATGCCGTGTTGAGCTTTCACAACAAAAATGACATTTCTGTGTGAAGTCAGATTCAGCAAGGTGTTGCAAAGTTGTACCAATACAACACGGGTATGTTTAAAATTTCACATGCACATATGGCCAAAAAGAGAAACGGGAAGTCAGTCAGTGAAGTGCAGTCCATAAATGAAGACATTTCTTCTAAAATCCTCTAGAATATCAGCACTTTTTCAAAACTGCTCAAAACTGTTTTAAGAACAGAAAGGGCGACAATTTTGTCGTTGTAGCAATTCGGTTATACAGTATGTGCAATGGTCCAGTTGAGTCAAGTTCACCTGCTTCACTCATTTGCAGCGGGCCTAACACGGACACTGTATATATGTGTCACCAATGCATATGTGTGTGTTAATGGATGCAAATTAATAAATTAATTTGTGGCGTACTCTGCTGTATTTGAGCGTTTCATTCAGCAGACTTTGAACTTGGACTATTTTCTATTGCTGATTAATGTTAGCGTCTCTCGCACATGCATACGTGTGCACACACTCTCATACATGTAGACACACATGTACTTACAAACAGTCTAGTAAAAAAAATATATTTTTGTGGATGCATTCCTGTTCAGTACGGAGCAGAACTGATGCCAAGCCAAGCATCAGCTACTAATATGGTCAGTGCACTTCAGGTGGAGCAGTCTGTTTGTTTAACCACTGCTCGGTGGGTACATTATACCACTTAGTTGGCTCAAATCTGGCATCAGGCCCGTCGTATATTGTGGGCCCATCCATACGAGACATATCAAACATTCAGCATATGTTGCTATTGTTTATATCTAGCCTAGCATCATGTTGTTTACATTGAAATGTTAATTTGCCAGTTGTGTAAAGTTTTCGTTTCTCACGTCCTTTGCACTACATCACGTAATTATATATTTTTTTAAGGCAAATGAGTTTTTGGCAAGTTGCCTTGGTACTATCTTGGTAGGTAGGTGGGTAGATAATAGGGCTGTGCACGACTGGGCTGTGATTAAAATTGAGTAGCGAGTTGACCATTGAAAACGAATTCTGAATCAGAATTTTCCCATTTGAGTCAGAACACGTAAAAAACAGAGATGACTGTTTGGATGGTCTTTATATCTCTATATGTGGGATGTATCTACATGGAGAGTACACGTGTGAAAGCTACATGCGTGGTTCATTCGAGCGGCTGCTGGGAAGTAGTTATTATTGGAATATTTGTCTGGCTAACGCTGTGCTGGCAAAAATTGAAAGGGACTTTGCAACCTTGGATACCAGACCTGAGAGACGCACGAGCTTAGTACGAGTAGGGATGAGGCTAGTGGCAACGCAGATGGATTTAAAATGGGACCAGAGAGAGAAAAAAACTGTACCATTGGCCAGGGTAAGGTCCGAGATCTTGGGAGTCTGCTCACACTGCCCAGGCCACAATTGTTACCACAACATTGGGAATATACAATCATTCAAAATGTCTTTTGTTTGGTGAAGAATTGCAATTTCTCTTCAAAATTCCAAATGACCCAACCTTACGTTTGTATATGCAAAGGGCATTTATTTCCACGCAGCTATATTGCTTGACTTCTCCTTCAACTAGGTAAGTCGACCGAGATGGCTGTCATCTGTCATTACAGCAAACCGGGGGAGAAATGTGGGGTATGCCATTTTAACTGGCCTACTCAAGGATGTGGGGTAATGTGAGTGATGGTTGAAAGTCACAATCTGTGACCTGAGAAAGCTCCTACTAAACATCAGCACATGACCTTGCTCGGGAGGCCTGAATTCTTTCAGCGTTAAGCCGATACTATTCCCAGCACCGCCCAGACAAATGGATGGAAGTTTACACACACTCACACACACATACACACTGGCTCACAAAGTAACATTTCATACTGAATGGGCTGTGTGATTCTTTTCC
The DNA here is from genome assembly GCF_051991255.1 of Vanacampus margaritifer. NCBI lineage: Eukaryota > Metazoa > Chordata > Actinopteri > Syngnathiformes > Syngnathidae > Vanacampus > Vanacampus margaritifer. Next base: position 5,672,369 of record NC_135432.1, on the reverse strand, counting down.
AGTTACTGAAAGTCTGCAAGCACTTTATTCGATACATTTTCACCGCTTATTACAGCGCAATGATGGGAATCTTTTTTTAATGTTAATGTGTTGCTGGAACAGCACATCATGAGTTGTTAAAGAAACCAGTGATCCTAACCTAGCTTGCACATTTATATTCCACTTCTCAGACTTTCATAAACAGGGCGAGGACATGTTTACGTAGAATATCATCCCAGCTGGACTGTACATCATTCCTCCCTATCATAACAAAGTGTATTTGCTTATCTTATGCTAGCAGTGCATCATAACCTGTTGCATGAATCCACGTCTAGACTAAATGTTCATCGCTATATCGGAGGCTGTTTATGGTCTACACTACATTTTGGCAATAAATATTAAAATTACATGAAGCGCTTCATCATAACTCTAAGGGATTATGTACTTTTTATCTGAGCATTAAACCCAAGATCTGTCACTTTCTATGACGCTTATTTACGATTGGCTCTATCCTCAATTAAGCGTTACTTGTATATCCCTTTTCATGACGTGGTACAGAACATCCCACAGAATGTGCAAATGTTCAAGATGCTTATAGAGAGTAAGTGGTTTTAGTCAGTTTATAGCCCAGTAGAGGCAATTTAGAGTTCAGAACATTCCGTCATAACTGTCTCAATATCTTATCAAACGTGGTCCTCCTCTGCTGTGAAAAACCTCTATAATGTGTAAATAGTCGATAGTCTCTGTCTTTCCTATCTCACTCCCAGTGACCTCCCCCACTACACCTCCCTCCAACTCAACCCTGAGGCTCCCAAGGTGGGCATTCCCCTCCAAACCCATCCCTTTTGATGAACGCTTTTCCCTTGTTAGTTCATTGCCCCGGATTCATGCCTGTAGGCGGTAGAATCCCACAGCATGGAGAATTTACCACACATGTAAACATCTACACACACACACACACACGCTCTTTGATCTGACATTCAAGTTTCTTTAAGGATTGTGATTAAGCAAGGAATCATTAAAACCATGATCAAGTCATCAGCGTTCTTTTTCCCCCATCTCCCTCCAGAGTGGATCCATTTGGCACTGCTCAGAATTGGCACTTAGCTGCTTGGCATTAGGTAGAGATCAGTAGCAGACCACCAAGCATTGTAAAAGCTCTTTTCCCCAGTGTGTATCCAATGTGTCTAATGTCCTGGGGCTCCTTCTGACCCGGGGGGCAGCAAGCAGCCAGCCAACAAGATGATTGGTTCTTCCTGAGACCGGACTTACCTAGCATTAACCATCAATGCTGCAGCTGCGCTAGAACAAACACCCTCAGTCCACTTGACAGAAAGCTCTAACATTCCCGTTTGTAGTTACTCGTCCATTTGGTTAAATCATGTGAAGCTATGTGTTGTGCTTATTCATGCATGAAACTGGCATACTAATAAAAGAAATCCAAGTAGAACAACTAGAAATAGACCCCTAGATGAACATTGTTCAGGCTTATCTTTATGATTATTTGTTCCTAACTGCAAAATATGTCAGACTAAACCATTATGTTTGCAATCCAGTGTTATAAGTCTTGTCTTTGCGCCAATTTGGAGCAAGCACACGTCCACTCGACAAGAACTCTCCAGGGTCTGCTTTCACATTTGGCTTGCATTCAAATATGTCTATTGCCGTGGTGCATAAAAAGTTCACTAAGCAGGTCTTTATTATCAATTTGTGTTATGCCAATCAGACAGTGGTTTGTAAAATGGAAAGTGTTTTGTGACTTGTGTTGCCTGTATTATGTCAATTCAGGGTGTGTTCAATCTTAAAACATTCACACACAAAAACAGAACTTTGGGAAACTGCTAGTTCTCGAGCCGATCTGTGTTATAAGGGCAAATCAGTTAAGAGACAGATTTTGAACTGCGGGCAATAAAGAACAGATGGAGAAATGGTGAGTGTGTGGGCCGGAGAATTGGAGACGAGGCTGGTTGGTTTAAGAGTGAGAACTGAAGGGTCAGTGGCTTTGGTGCCATCTTGAGAAGACATCAAGCAGGGGATGGAGCCACGGGGCTATTACCACATCCGGAGACGGGTGCGGGAGAAAATGAGCAAGGTCGTATTTTGTGTGACTTGCGCACACACGTGTAAAAGAGTTGCTTATGGGATTTTTTAGGGTGAATGAAATGTGTTTGTTTGTGTCTATTTCAACCTTCATCGGATACTGTATATCCTTCTATCATTCAGTATGTCTGAGAGACATATCTACAGTAAAGTCTCTCTCGGTTTTATGTGCTCATGCCATTACATGCAGTTTTGCATAGTAAACTTTCAAAGTAAAATAAGTAAAATAAACATTGTAATGTACCATTGCTAATACCTCAACCTTCCTTTTCCATACCCTTATAAGAAAACACTTTTGCTAGGCTTGCATCCACCAAATTTATTTTTTCAGATGGGGGTGAGAGACTGTTACCATGTCAGTCAGCGTGGTTTCTTATCAGACCATCAGGCTACCCTGAGATTCTCTTTCCAGATGGAGGTGAGATAGGGCTCCAGAAGCCCAGACCCCCGCAGACACTGAGAGAATGGGTGCCTCCCCTGATCTCCTACCTGATGGGGGTGCTTTAATGTGGGCTTAGGTTTCACCTTTTTCCCCTCCGCCCACACCCCCATGACCAGGCCTGCACTGGTATCTACATCCAGGCATGTTCAAGGCCCAGATACGTGGGTGCTAACGTGCTGTTGAAGCACCACTGAGAGTTTTAGCTCAAGGTCAAGGTGTTGTAGGCGGGTTGGCTAAAGTACAGCAGAGGCAGGAAAAACAAAGTCCAAAATCAGGACGCAGTGCATCAGGTCCAGTGTGTATTTCCTCCTATAATAGCAATCTCCTGCCCATAAGGGAGCCCCGAGACTGTGGCTCACCGCTGAACATACCCGCCTGCTTTATTATAGTGAAGTGCAAAGACTGCCGTTGTCTATGACGTTGCACAGAGTCCGGCTCTGTGACACCGCCACCGCAGAGAACAACTTCATGCCAACCACAGTGCCAGCTGACCATCTTGTCCAGCCACATTGCGTCTCTGCCTAATGCTGCCAGCATACCACAGCCAAGGAAAGAAGCTTGGCAACCACACAGTGGTAAGATTTGTAGGAGTTTCCTTCAGATGTCAAAGCCCACTCTGTCGCTTCCTGCATACAATGTCTGGCTTCTCTGGACAGTCATGTTTGCCATCCAGCTGTAGCCCAAAGTAGTACAAGTCCCGACGGATTTTGCTACATTTTTACCAAATTGCATACGACTAAGCAGGGAATACAATAGGACAAGCAAAAAAAAAAAAGTTCCACTTTGTAAAGCAAAAATGGAGAAAATCAAAACAATACCACATTTACACAATATTTCAAACAATGTACTAGTTGAAATGGCAGGTCTCATTGTGTTGTGCTGCTTTGTTGTCACGCTCGATAGATTATGGATGCAGCAAGCACCATTCAACACAGGCCCTGCACAAGATTTGGGCTTATTCTTCCAAACTTTACCCTGGCCCTTAGAACTAAACTGCACTTCCTGGTGGAAATGTGGTTTTAATCTACAGTCCCCGTGGAATTGGAATGGCCTAGTTGTATGACAGCCCACCATCATTTCTACTTAAATCTTCCATCAAGTGCTTGTACTTCCCCTGACCTTACTGTGATCAACCCTGGACCTACATTGCAAACTATGACAATGCACATTTGCTGCAAGTATGACACTGCAACTAAAACCGTTTTAAATGTGCTACCCTCTAAAACACTACACACTAAACCTTTGTGTATTCCAGCCACTAACCATACAATTAAACAAGTTAAAATGTGACAAAAAGGATATTCCAATTATATTTAGAAACTTGTTACGTTAAGGATGAAAAAATCTGTTATCTGTTTGCAGGGTTGAGAGGGTTACTTTTAAAATGTTAACCTGCTAAAAAATGTAGTTAGTAACGTCATCCAAGTACCATAATATTAAAGTAATGTAACTTGATTGTTTTGTATTACTTTGGATTACTCCAATGCCAAGTATGCTCATGAAGACAAAATACAAATAAATATCACCAGAATATATATTCTATACAATGTGCCCTTGCTATTTGCGGGGTAATAGGGACCGGTCAGCCTACAAATAGCAAAAATCCTTGTGTAATTAAAAAAACATGTAGGCTATAGATTGATTGATTGATTGAGTGATTGATTGATGTCCATATGCTGTTTTCGAACTGTTACTGAAAGCATAGATAGATAGCCATCCAATGAGGATGAAGATGTGTGACATCAACTGCAAAATGAAATTTTATCTCAGTCACAAGTTTAGCCGTGTATAAATTGTGTATGATGTTTAAATAGTGAATTGGTAGGAGGAAGATTTGTTTGGAAGGTGTAACTCGCATTATGGTTGTAGGCTAGCGGGTTAGCTAGCAAGAAGCTACAGCGCGTAGCATGCCGCTGGATTCTCAGCTCAAACTTTCGCTCCGAGTAAGTTACAGTGAATACCGGTCACCGTTTCCTCCTCTCGTCCGTGACGCTTTTCCAAACTGCCCGCGTGTGGAGGACACGACTAGTCAGTTCGTTTGTCCCCACCTCCCCGACATGTAGCAACGGTCCCAATCGCGCGGGCGTTCTGTCTCTCTCTCTCTCATATATATATATATATATCCCCATTTTTAATAAATGTACCTGTAATCTGATTACATGTTTTTTCATGTAACTGTAAGAGAATACAGTTTAAAAAAAAATATTGTAATCTGATTACGTAACGGCTCCCATTTTTCATGAGTTGACCCCAATTATCTAAGACTTGTTGTTCTATGTCTCTCAACTATAATACAAGGCCACTCTGAAATGTAGTTTTATCATAAAATACAATGATTCAACAAGTTTTGGGGGTACAGTTGGCATGCTTACTTTAGGAACGGCCACCAAAGCCTGTAAATTGAATGCTTATTTCACTCCTATAAGAGATCTCCAAAGGCGTTTCAAAGGGTTTGGCAATAAATCCAACCAAATGCTCACATTTGATGGCGTCTGGCACCTTAGAAAGGTATTCTCTTTATGGATCGCTTTTCACTGTACATGGAAGATGGTAGAAAGTTTGTATAGCCTCATGTGGGTGAGTTGTTTGCGGATGTCAACATTGAGGATACTTGTGAGTGGCCATGGTGGCGGACAATCAGCGTAGAGAAATTGTTGATGACATTGTTGGTGCACATAGACCTGATCATGACCATTACCTGATCAATCTATCCACAACCATTACCTTACATCATGCCATGTTGCAAGGATCTGAACACAATTCCTAGAAGCTTAAAAGATCCCACTTCTTGCCTGGCCAGCGTTTTCACTCGTATGGCACCTGTGACTGTAAATGGAGTCCAAGCAGTGACGTTTTTAACTTCCTGTCACCTGATGTCTAAAGTTTCTTCCACTGTTGTGATTGTGAAATTGATCCAATGTACAGTAAAAACAGTGCAACCCTTCAGGCACCCTCTGACATTGTCTTTGACTTTGTTTCAGCTGGTAGAGTTCCTGACGTCTCGCTCAATGATGTAAAGACTAGCACTTAAAATGCGCTCAGAACACAAGATTGGGCGAGCAAAGGAATCCTGTGATTAGAAGCTTATAAGAGTGAATGAGAGATTAGACTGAGATGAACTTGTAAGAGAGGAATCAAGAGACAGAGTGGGCGAGGAGGAGAGAGGAATCAGGGAGTGAAGAGATAGAATTCCATGCACCTTTTAGCACCTTTTATTGTCGTTGCACAAACCTGTATTTAGGACCTGTATGAACACTATACTATTTATTATCTGCCTCGGGGCATTTTCAACAATAAATGAATATGTCCTGTGAATAACACTTTTTCTGTCTTCCTGTCTGGTGCATATAGTTTGCCTTTGTAGTGTGCATATGTGTTTTTAGTATACACTATTGGTTTGCATGCATTTTGTCTTCAAGCTTTGGACTGCATGATGCAAAGACATGCTCGGGGAGGTTTACATCTGTGTGTGCAAAATGTATAAAACCGAAACCCCTCCATTAGGAACTGGTTCTGTGAATTCCACCTGTATCATTACTACTTTGACACACCTTGGCTGCGAAGCACCCCACCATTCCATGCAGGCCTCCATCATTCCTCACAGGATTAGCGACAGAAAGAGGTAAAGGGGGAGTTTGTTCTCTTACCATTGGGAGCTGCCAGTCTTTTTTTATTTTTAGTAGTGTATGTCATTCTCTGTTTATATGTATCTAAGATAAATAAAAAAAAACTTGTTTGTTAGTTTTTCAATCCTAAATTAAGGGGATGTATTATACAAGGGCATTGTTTCTGTTTCCGTTTTGCGACATGTGGGCCGCGTCCCAGTGCTTGGCGCTTCCGTCCTTGTGCCCCTAGGTTGCGCGTTCCTGTCGACAGGTGCGAGGCTGCGAGTGTATAGGGTCTGTCTCAGTCCGTCCGTCCGTCCGTCTTCTTCCGCTCATCCGGGGTCGGGTCGCGGGGGCAGCAGCTTTAGCAGGGAAGCCCAGACTTCCCTCTCCCCAGCCACTTCAGCCAGCTCATCCAACGGGACCCCAAGGCATTCCCAGGACAGCCGAGAGACATAGTCTCTCCAGCGTGTCCTGGGTCGTCCCCGGGGCCTCCTGCCGGTAGGACATGCCCGGAACACCTCCCCAGGGAGGCGTCCAGGAGGCATCCGAACCAGATGCCCGAGCCACCTCAACTAGTTCCTCTCAACGTGGAGGAGCAGCGACTCGACGCTGAGTCCCTCTCGGATGACCGAGCTTCTCACCCTATCTCTAAGGGAGAGCCCGGCTACCCTGCGGAGGAAACTCATTTCGGCCGCTTGTATCCGGGATCTTATTCTTTCGGTCACGACCCACAGCTCGTGACCATAGGTGAGGGTAGGAACGTAGATCGACCGGTAAATCGAGAGCTTTGCCTTTCGGCTCAGCTCCTTCTTCACCACAACGGACCGATACAGCGTCCGCATCACTGCAGACGCTGCACCGATCCGCCTGTCGATCTCCCGCTCTAACCTACCCTCACTCGTGAACAAGACCCCAAGATACTTGAACTCCTCCACTTGGGGCAGGACCTCCTCCCCGACCCGGAGAGGGCACTCCACCCTTTTCCGACTGAGGACCATGGTCTCGGATTTGGAGGTGCTGATCCTCATCCCAACCGCTTCACACTCGGCTGCGAACCGCTCCAGTGAGAGCTGGAGGTCACGGCTTGAAGAAGCCAACAGCACCACATCATCTGCAAAAAGCAGAGATGCAATGCTGAGGCCACCAAACCGGACCCCCTCAACGCCTCGGCTACGCCTAGAAATTCTGTCCATAAAAGTTATGAACAGAATCGGTGACAAAGGGCAACCTTGGCGGTCACACTTGTCTGTCTCAGTGTCCGAAGCATTTCAGATGGCCGAGACGCCCTCCCGCCGATGAGTGGGAGCACGCAGTTCAGGGGCGCAGGGGGTGGGGGTGCGAGTATTGGAACGCGGCCAGCAATGACCGAAACCCTAACCCTAAGTCAGAAGTCCTTGGCATATAGTCGATTATGGACCAAAAATGGACCGATCCACTTTATGGGTCAATTTGACCCAACTCTCTGGGTTGTTTCATCCAAAATTACCCATTTTTTTGACCCAAGTAAAGAATTTGCCTAATATTTATGAGTTGTTTTACACTAAAAAACCCCTTTTCTTGACTCAAAGTTGGGTCAAATAGACTCAAGTAGAGGATCGGTCCAGTTTTGACCCATAATTGGGTTATTTTTCACTCAACTGTTTTTAGAGTGCAAAATTACTAAAATAGTTTTTTTTTTTTTTTTCAAAAAATGACTTTAAACATACTTTGAAAGACTTAAATAGTAGGGCTGGGAGAGAATCAATTTTGCACCTGGATTCAACAGCATTGACACTTTATTGGCAAGTTTTCAATCTTTATTCAATCGTGTAAATCATTTTGATAATAAAGGATACCAGCAAATCGGAGTACAGAAGAAAAAGTTGCGAAAAATTGCATTTAAGGGGTGATTGTTTTTTTGGGGGGCGGGATGTCGTATTTTACCCGTGTGCGTGTTATTCACAGGACTTTACGCCATATTGCCGAGACCCGCCTATATTTTTCTTTCATTATTTTAAATTGCTTTTCTAATTGTTTATATTCTTTCAATATACATACTGTATACTTGCATACATGTTGAATTTTGACTCAAAGTGCACCGTTTTGTATTGACTTTGATATTGATTGCGTTATGAGACCTGCCTCTGCCTTTTGAGGACACTGCACGTTCTCATCAACGGCCTAGTGGTATGTAAACCGAACAGATGTTTGCGTTCATAAAGGATTTAATGACTGTAGAAAAGATTATGCTGGAAGTGCGTTCTGCCGGTTGTCTTCATGGTAGCCATTGTCCAGCCCTCGAAAGCATTTACAGTCGTCAGCACCTCGCAGTCTGACATATCTGAAGCTTACTCACTCTTGCTTTCCTCTTGCATGTTTGCTCAGATGAAAGAAATTATGTAATTAGCCAGTGAGGAATTGTTTTCGTTCACTTTTCACCCACCCCCCCCACCCCCCAAAACCATCGTAGAAATGCCACTTTCTGCCTTTACCCCTCTGTCTCTATCCTCTCTTTTCCCATCCGAGCTTGCGTTTTCTTCCTCGTTCTATGACAGCAGGAGATGGTTCCAATTTAGTCCGAGCCACCTCCTCACTCACCTCCTTCATTAATAAGGGTCTTAATAGCGACTAAGTGGAAGAAAATGAGCACTTGTCATACAAGTCCATTTTAATGATTGAACAGTCACTTTCTTGAACATCAAAAGGGGAATGTGAGGGGTGTATGAAGAGGTCAAAAGCAAGATTTTGATGTTAAGGGTGTGTGTCGGGCTGGCTATAGTTAGAAAAGGCTGTATGCTACGAGATGGGTGCTGGGGTACATATGGGCAACATTGGGGGGGAGGACGCAAATCTGGCATTTTGCACACTAATTCCAGCCAGCCTGGAGGCCTGGAGCGCTAAGAAGGGCCTCACTGTTGCTCTCTGGATCAGCCAGGTATTGCTTACATAAAAAGCAAGTGAAAACAGCTGTAGGGATAATTAGCTTGATTCTCCATTACATGCCATGAGGGCCAATAACTAAAAAATTGAGTTTTGTTTGGGTTAGAGCTGCAGCCCCATCTCGGAGGAAGTTGTAAAAGTCAGGAAGAAAAAAAAAAGAAAAGGTAGGAAAATGAGAAATGAAAAAAATATAGCAATAGTAAACTCTTGAGACTTTTGTTTCCGAGGAGATGCACTCACTCTCTTCCTGGGATGACATATTATTGGTCTTATTTTTTAAAAGGGTTTCATGTTAGCATGGACAAGATAGCTTTATTATTTTCCACATTTATCATTTCATATTATTCATGGGCATCTGCGACATCATATATGTGAAGTGTATCGCAAAAATATCATCTTTGCGATAATACAGTGCTTCTCAATTATTTTCTGTTACGCCCCCACCCAAGGAAGAACAAAATATTTTTCGCCTCTCGACTCTCGGCCGCAAATCTAAATAGTAACATTTGTCGATCAAATTGTTGTATCCTAATCAACCTTAAAGAAAAGGATAATTCTGCTGAACAGTTTAATGAACATTGTTCATACTCCCTGCGCACCCTGACAATAAGCGCCACTGCCACCTACTGTAGCGGATGTGCAATTACACTTTATTCTTGTATGTAAAAAAAAATTAAAAAAAACATCTTACCTGGGGTGACAAGCGCCCCCCCTCCCCCTGGCATCGTATCGCGCCCCCCAAGGGCTGCCTGCCACACTATCTAAGGACTGCAACAGTGGCACATGCATTCTTTCATATGGAATTATGTGCGTTTATTTTGTCTCATGACATGAATTTCTTTTGTTAGATACGAATGTCATTTCTTTAGGAACATGTAAATATCACAATAATATATATCGCAGTATTCAACACACTTATCACATGTTTTTCCAACACCGTGCAGCTCTAGGAGTAACGATGCAGTTATAAGTTAGCTCGTAACAAATATTCGGTTAATTTTGCTCAATGGTGCCGCTACAATTGTAATGTAGTTTGTGCTAAAGCTGCTAATATCAATAAAAATGAGTGGTGGTCATTGAGCATTTGCAAATACAAGTTCAGGGAGACGTGTCAACAGTAGTTGACAGTTCGTTTGAACAATTGTTTAATTAGCACAAAAGTGTTAAGTACTAAACACAGCATTTCAAATATACGTCCATCTTTTTAATATTTGCGACATTTAGACGAGGGAGTCATTCTCGATTCTCTGTAGAAAGTATAAACGGCTATTAATTTGAGAAAGCGTTCACCCTGTTTGATCGCAGCATCAAACAGGGTGAGACTGGAGGATTGTGGAGGTGGATGCGTGTTAGTCGGGGAGTAGAAGATAGGAATGGCTGATTGGACTCTGAGACCGACGAGGAAGTGGCCAAACTTTTCATTTTGAAAGAACAGGAGTGAGCGATCATGAAGCGAGGCAGAAAATTTCCAACCGCGTATCTGTGCGCATGTGAAATTTAGGTGATGTGTCTCTCTGGTGGAGAGGTTGACATCCTTGTAATCAGTATTGAGCATGTTGGGAAAAATATATTTCTTTGCACTTATAAGATGTATTCTGTTTTTCTAAACTCATATAATCTTTTGTTTTAGTGCGAGGATAAGAAAGTAGAACTTGTTCATTTCTCTCTCTCTCTCTCACTGATATTTTATCACTGTGCTGTCAAAGCAAGCCAGTTGCATGAGCAAATGAGAACTGCCTGTTCACGTATGACCTCACCACGGGGAAACAGACAGACACTTCTTTCAGTGTAGCCATCCTGGTTGTGTTTCAACTTTCTCTTTGCATTTACAGTATTTTTATTTCATTCTATCTCTCATTAGCCTCAAATAGTTTTTCCTGCTTCGAAAGGCTTAACATGGTTCCCTTGACATTATGGTTTACTGTATCATGAATCATTTCCTCGCCCAGTCTACCTTGATCTTTTTTTCGTCCGCTCATTTTCCGAACCAATTATGCTAGTCGCATTTGATAGCCTTCCTCTCCTCAAGCTAATGAAGGTGATCCACAAAGTTGAAACTTCTTCTCAAAATGTCTCAAGTACACTGCGCACTGTTACAAACAACTCCCACCACAATAAGCATAACGTATTGTTAAATCACAACTTGCATTCAAACCATTTGGTGAACACGTGCCCCATGGACAAACTGCCTTGAGATAAGAGTTTAATTTAATATGTGACCATGGTCATAACTCAAAACACCCGTATCATTAAATCATCTTTGTTTGTTTGTTTGCTTTTGCTAGTGTGTAATTTAGGCTAGTATGCTAGGCTTGCTAGTTAATAATATTAATGAATCACGTGAAGTTTGTGTTGTCGTTTGTGTTTCATTTTATTTCATGACTGCATACCGTCATCTATGTAACATGGGTTCATGATTGTGTACATGCTCGACAGATGGTGTTGAAGCGCTACTGATTACTACCAAGTTATATTTATTAATTTATTTTGTGTTATTTTGTTTTACCTGCCGTGATTGCTTGACTATTTTTTTTTTTTTACTCCATTTACAGCACTTTGTACACTTGAACACTTTGTTTTTAAATACAGCTTTATATTAAAGTTGAGTTGAGTTATTCTTTGTCTTTATTTTTACAGACCACAATAAATAAATGAATCCAAACGGAATACAGTGGACACAAACTATTTGCATGGTCAGGTCTGTAGCCCGTGAATAGCTCTGTATAATCTGTGTCTAAATGACGGCCATTAGAATTAATACGGGGGCGGGAAAAAAAAACTAATTTTTTTTTCTTACCAAAATAAAATTCTTGAATTGCTACTATTACTATTTTAAAAAAGTCTCTACCACAAATAGGGCTTTTACACAGTGTTCATTTTGACAAGAAATTTTTATTTAGTTTTAGTCATAATTTAGTCATCTGATTGCATTTTAATTTTAATCAACAAAAATAAGGAGCAATTTTAGTCGACGAAAAAAGAGCAATTTTAGTCGACTAAATTGACAGTTTAGTTGATGTTTTCCTTCAGCATACATTTCAACTTTTATACAGAAAATTATAACACCTATTTGTAACTGTAGTTTAACACGCAAGACACATTTAATACAGCGGTGTCTTTATCGTTTCAATGAACCATGTTAAACTGACAATAATATAATAACTTGGTTTTCACCTAAATTAACAAAAAAAAGTGCATAATTGCTTGAGATTCATCTTACAGCTGCACAATGAATGTAAAAATGTTTTAACATTAAAGTGCAGTGAACACTGAACAGTTTCTGAGTGGTTCTGTTCAACCCGCGTTTCATTCCTACTGATTGGATTGTGTGAATTTTCGTCATTATGATGTTTTCATTTTCGTTTCAGTCATTGATGAAATTGTCAGTTAATTTGAGTTATTGTTCCAGTCTCAATAAATGGCTTCTATTTTAGTTTTTGTTTCATTTTCGTCTGAATTATGACGGGGGAAAAAATGGTCAACGAAATGATCACTGCTTTTACGCTTAAAAGAAAATCAAATAAATCAATGAAATATTCCAAAATGTTGAAAAAAATATCAAGCATGAGTTGACGTAGTGAATGTCTGCTGTGTGGTGACGGCGAGTTGTTGACAGAGAAGAAAAAAGAGCGTTCTTTGAGCACATCAACAGGCAACTCGCGCTCTCTATTATGGTCTGCCAGGGGCCATATTTATTGATTCTGTGCCGCCCGCCACCCTCAAATGATTAACTTAAGTGCAGACGACAGCAGAGAAACTCGAGTCGCAAATTTAGATAAACTCACATTATGGTTTTCACACACACACTTTGTTGCATAACAAATGATGGCACTTGAATTGCACTGCCTGTTTATTTACTCCTGGTTTTAAGGAATGGATCCAACAGCCAATCAGAGTGTGAGTAGCACTGAAGAGCTCAACACATTCTATATGATCAGTTTTTTAAACCATGTGGAAAAACACTTATGTCCATTTTTTTTATTTTTTTATTTTTTTACATTTTTACGTTTTTAGGATGTTTGCATTCACTTTCATCCCAAAAATGTAAAAAAAAAAGAAGACAAAAATGGACATAAGTGCTTTTCACATAGCAGAGACGAGCCCTTTAAGATTTGTTTGTATCATGATGATTTGTATCATCTTATGTTATCTCTATGTTATCTATTTGTTTTGCTGGTCAGCAACATTCATACGTGTGTGACTTCACAATAACGGAATCGGGGGCCTGCGGGATAGACGTACATCACTTTTTTTTTTTTTTTTAAACAACCCTCAGGAAAGTAGTAGTTGTTTCTTATTGCTGTGCTGCTTGAATAACACACACACATTCCAAATCCAGTTTCTTTCCTCCTTTTTTAATTTTTTTTTTTATTAATGAGCACTTGATGTTTGGTCTGCTGCCAACCGCGTTTCGAACATTCTTAAGGAGCTCTGGAGGCCCGCCAGACGTCTAGGAACAAAACGGTAGAGAAATGGAAAACCTTGATAGGAGACGCTGAGCTTGTATTTGTCCACTACCAACAATGTTTTTGTAACATTTCAAGAAATGACAAATTGCCATTCAAAGAAAAACAAGCTCGATGATGAATCTTCATACGAGTGCCGAATTTGGCACTTCATCTATCTTTTGTTGTTGTTTATTTTTCATCTTGGTATTTGATCCCTGACCCGGATACTTTTTCATCCTGTTTCTGTCAACAGTCAGGTATCCTCAAGAGGTTCGGGAGCTTGAGCGGCACGAGCCGATTACCGCAACTTCACGATCGCCGCCGGTCGCCAGATGTACGTGCATTTCGGGACTCGCCGCTTCTGAGAAGCTCTGAATGTTGTCTTCTTCTTTGCTGGCGGGTGCCACGACTCTCGTGGGATGGGGGGGGGGGCAGTCAACAATGGTTGGACTTGGCTTTATGGGGCCCCCTGCCTTTATAGCTCTCAATTTTTGCTTGGGGTGGGGTCACATATTCCATTTTTTGTTGTGGCTTTCAATCAGCTGACAATTGAGCACCCCCTCCCCCTCCGCTACTTTTCATACGAATGTAGCCAAGCCAGTGGAAATCCCTAAAAAGCTTTGGTGCAACTGGACTTGTGACAGGAGTTTGTTTGCTTCCGCCGCTAAATGTTGGACCTCACAACGTGGACCTCAAACCCTCCAATCCACCAAGACCTTCTCTATGTACTGTGCCAATGGAGACGCACCTGTTTGCAGACGCATTCTTCTGATATCAGACCCGGAGCAGAATCTTTTGTGATCTTAAGCTAAACGACAAAACTGATATGATTTGGTGGACTTTTCTAATGAAGAGGCTTGAAAGTCACATCCGTTTGAGTGTCGCTTGAATCAACAAGGATCAAATTACAAATGATATAAAGCCTGCCGTGTATTTGCTTGATGAAACAAAATCATGTTTTCTGTGCTGTTTTTTTTTTTTTGAACATTTGTTTCATATCCGAGTGCCACTATTTTTGGTTTTGACAAGTGATGTACTTTTTGTTTTTCTTTCATGCAGTGCATAATATTCATCAAAAAGCAACTTGTAAGTTCTCAAATGCTGTACAGTGACTCACAAACATGGACAAAAAAATGAATCTTCCTACTTCCACCTTTTGATCGAAACACCCTTCCAAATATTACATACACAATAGATTAAAAAATATAGTCACAATTGAAATAAAACTTTTGATTGTCATGGACTTTGGTTTCTAAAAATCTTGGTTTTGATTATTCTGTTTGCTCCATTGGAACAAAAAATGTGTGTGTTTTTTAATACTACATATGTGTGTGTGTGTGTGTGGTTTAGTTCTATTTTTACTATGACTCTGAATGTTGGAGTGGGGGGGGGTGGGGTCACGGAATTCACCCTTGACTTGTTCCACAGTGTTTTGCAGTGGTCAGCGTGTTTCCTGTTGTTTTAATAAACTTTTGCTTTCACAGCAACTCCGAGGTGTCTTTTATGTGAAATAATGTCAATAACGTTGCCACTGACAGTGTTTGGTGGTCAACTGGAGTGCAACAATGGCTATTTTCACAAGATTAAAGTTTCCCCCGCCGCTAATGGCGCTTTCAACAATAGACTCTTGAAGTTTTTCCCACTTTTCATGGTCTACCAGTTCTCTCCCGCTCTCGTAAATTCAGCCAGATGTTTCTTCCTCACAGAACATTGGGGGTGGATGTGGAGGTGAGAGAGGAGGGCGGGGTACTTGCTGGGACACTGTGAGGGGGCGGGATCACAAATGTGGCCCAGCATGTTTGGGAAGACCAGCTGGATGTACCTTGGCACGCGAAGCCTGCCAACAGCTGACGTACAAAAACTAGACTATATAACGTGTGTGACAATTTTTTTTACTGTAAATATACTGTAAGCTCTCGCATACTTTATTAGGCACACCTGCACAATGAAATGAGATCCATGCAATCTTCTATACCGCTCGTCTCATTAGGGTGGTGGACGAGCTGGAGGCTACGAGAGGCGGGTTCATCCTGGACCCGTCGTCAGTCGAGCACAAAGCACATAAAGACTTTACACTCACATTTACACATAAGCAAAAGACATTAAGATAAAACTGTTTAAAAAAATTAAGAGTAAAGAAATAAGTATTTTTCTAAAATGATTAAAAGGAAAAAACAAGATTTAAAAATGTTTAGAAAGACCTCAAGTTTTTAACCTGGATTTGTGTGCAGCATAGGTAGTAAAGCAGCTTCACCATGTTTACTTAACTCTGGGTTCCACTAATTCAGTGTTTCTCAAACCTGGTCCTCGGGGAACACTATCCAGGGCTGTTTTCCATGTCTCCCTATTCCAACACAGGTGATTATATGGCTGTTTGATTATGAAGAAAATGTCAATCACCAATAATTTGGTAATAATTGGAATCACGATTAGGATGATCGTTTTTTTTTTTTTGGTACAAAACAAGAAAATGTTTTAACGTAAAAAATATTAAGACAAATACATTTATTTGAAACACTATAATTATACAAGTTTATTTTGGACCAAACAAGATTTATTACATTAGTTATTTAAAAAAGAAAAGAAAAAACAACTCAAAATTAGTATTAATAGTATTTTATTTTTGTTCACAATTATGCCAATTTTGTAATTAATGCAATAATTGAATTTTGATTAATTGCACAGCCCTAGGTGGTGATTCCAATGATCAGCTCATCAGCAAGCTCTGGAAAAGCCTGACCACATACTTCACCTGCGTTGGTGAAGGGAGACATGGAAAGCAGGCTGGATAGTGTTCCCCGAGGACCAGGAATGACAAACACTGCCTTACTAAGTTTGGGCAATTTAGAGTCTTCAATTAACCATAATTACCGTAATTTCAACCAACATGTTAATTAAATGTTCTATTTAATTTTGATTCTACAAACGCAATATTAATCAAAGTACAGTTTTTTTTTTTTTTTTTTTACTAGTGTCGTCTAGGCATGGGCCGATTATCGGATTGGCGGTTTACCGAGGTTTTAATAAGTCAAGGATTCCAACGATCGCTAATACTGGCTGTAGGGAACAATACGATTGGCTGCTTGAGAGTTGCGTATACGAGCCGCTTCTAGGAAGTTAAGCTAACAGAGAGGGGAGGGTGAGCAGTGAGGAGGAGGAAGGGAGCAAGACGAAAGAGACAAACACGGATGCCTTTTTATACTTTTGATTAATGTGCATTGTTTTTAAAAAATGGTGCCAGCGGGTACTAGTTAGACGCAAGGACAACACACAGGCTTCTTCTTAAAATAGGTGGGAA
Organism: Vanacampus margaritifer; assembly: GCF_051991255.1. Classification (NCBI taxonomy): domain Eukaryota; kingdom Metazoa; phylum Chordata; class Actinopteri; order Syngnathiformes; family Syngnathidae; genus Vanacampus; species Vanacampus margaritifer. The sequence goes on along the minus strand of NC_135432.1, from coordinate 5,655,575 downwards.
ACTGTGACTTAATAAGAATTCAAACAAAGGAATGGTAACATTTATTAAAACTTAAAATGGTACACTTTTCTTCTATACCAAATATTCAACAGTTTGTTAAAATAGATTGAGTCAATTGATTTTTTTTTAAACTCAAATATTTCAAATAATTGTGATGAAACTGAGATATTTTTGCTCACAGTTGTTATCAGATCGTCAGTCGTTGGGTGTGCGATTCGATTCAGAATCTATTTTCGATTAGTAACGATTTTTGCTTTAAAAATGTTTTTTGCTTTAAAATGATTTGATTGATGATTTTTGCTTCAATCTAGTCGATGTGCAAGGAATTGTAATGATCTACTCCAGCCTGACTCGCTAATGCTAATTAGCGCGCTACTCGCGGCCCTTTTATCACTCAAAAGAATGGCTCCACCCTGCAAAACAACAACTTTTATTGGAATAACTTGATCGTGACTTTTTCCTTCTACTCTCTAATGTGGCTACAACTTAACAGTGTATCAGACCGTGTGAAACCACACTGCCCCTGAGTGGCCAAATTGGGTACAACATGAACAGCGCTCCCAATAAAGGCATACACAAACAAAGGGAAGACAGTATAAAATAATTTAAATAAAATCGATTCTAAATCGTACTAAATGAGAATCTATTTTTTTGGCACACCCCTATTAGTTATACTTTGCTATGCCCGTGGCTACACATGGCTAATTTGTTTAATTAAGTCTGGTATTGTCCTCCATGATACAGCAATTATTTATTTGGGCACATTCTAGTTGAGAATATCTGTGCTGCATGTTTGTAGATCATGTAACATAGAATAATAATTACAGTATAGGCCGCCGTCCTGGAGAGGACTCAGGTGATGAGAGCAGCCTGTAAAAGCATAGATACCATTTTGCCAGGACGAAATTGGATCCGCTGAAGGGGAAAATCCTAGCTCTGCTCTGGAATGGATAAGCTAATAGCCTCAGGTGCTTTTTCAAGTTTATTTTAGGTAATAGAGAGCTTTGTTTTGTTACAGCCTGTCCCGCCCTCTCCTTTTTCAATTCAAGGGTTCTGTCTGCGGCGTGGGAGAGACTGCGCATGCGCGGCGTAGGAGGCCTCGCGCGTCCACGACGCCTTGTGGGAGGACTCGGAGGCCACACGAGCAGGTGAGAGAGGGAGACAAATCACGAGAGGGGAGCACAAGACGTCTCCACTCTGCTGCACTCGAGCACACGCACGCGGCGCGGGAGGACGACACTCGAGATCGTCTGCTTTTGCTTTTTGTTTGTTTGTTTTTTTGCCTCCTCGTGGCAGCGTGCACGCGCCAAGCAGCGCCGTTTGGGACTTAGTTTTGATTTGGTGTTTTTGGAGCACTTTGGTGTGGATCTGACCCACTGTTGCGAAGCGGATGAATGGTTGCTTGGACTCGCGGATTGTCAGAGACGTTCTGGCGAAGAATGGAAGCTGAATTGAGAAGTCGCTCGTGGCGCGGAGCAACGTGTGGATCTTTTCGCACCTGAAACCGTACGCGGCTGGGATTTATTTATTTTTATTTTATTATTGGATGCCCTTCACGCAGAATCTGCCCAAATTGTGTACATGACTTTTTTTCCCCCCCTCCTGGTTAAAATAGTGAAATAAAACGGGCACTTACATTTGTCGCTTCAAGTGTGACGATTTTACATTTTTTCTGTGTGTTTGAGAAAGAACTGCTCAATTGAATTGATTGAAAATCTTTGATCAAATTTTGATGCTTTTTTTTTCTTGGCGCAAGGATCGACTTTTTTTTTTTTTTTAACTTTGTGATTATTTTGGGGGTGTTAACTGAAGAACTGTCAAGTTTGTCTCGAGCCAGATTGGGATAGCGAGAAAAAGGAAATAAATTATCCACCTGGGATAGCACTGGGATTATTGCTTTGACATCGCCTGCAGAAGGTGGATTACATCTTCCAGCTCCGTGAGTGTACAACATCTCTGAGTCACTGCAACTTTAATTCTTCTAACCTACAAGTGCACTTATTTGAATGTGCAATATGTCATTATATATATATTTTACTTTATAATTAAGAAAATACGAATATAAAGCTATTTAATCTGAATATAACTTTTTTTTTTAGTTAGCTTTTTACTGTCTGCTGCTGTAGGTTATATGAAAGCGTAGCAATTGGCTCCCTCTCCTGGTTTGAACATCAGCACGGAAGAAACCGAAAAGAGAAAAATAACTTTGTGAAATGTTATTGTTTTTATTTCATTAGGCTCATTAAGGGATTAAAGAGACATAATTGCTTCAATTAAAATAAACAAATCCAAATGGTTGAAATTAAAAACAGAAGTGCTAGACTTTGGCCTGTGTCGTTCTTAATTGCTATTTTAAAATAGTTTTGAAATGTAACAACAAAATGAACTTGAAATAATTTTGTATAAATGTTCTGAATATAAACGACTTGTCCCTTCGAGTCTCTGTGATCCTTTTCGACGCCGCTCCTCTAACGGAAGTGCGTGCGCTCAATTCGACGCCACTTTTAGCACCACAAATGGCCGTGCTAGTTATCAGTCAACAGGTCAACGAGCAGGGCCACTTTTGTTGGGGTCAAATGTTTTCCAAGGGGCGGGAGGGGTCACCGACGGCAGAAGCCAGCAAGCGCCTCCAATTCTATGCAAGCCATTCCAGTGCAATTAAACGCATGAGCGTCAAAATACATGGCAAGAATTATTCGTTAAATTTAAAATTAAATCGACTAACGTGATTGGCTGCAAATACAATTCCTAATTGCAAGCACGTGTGACTTTGTTGCGCTTGTGGAAGTCTTGGGGATTTGTGTTGGCATCAAAGCACCAATTGTATTTAAAATGTGAATATCGGCCTAAAGTTCGATCCGGCGTGGAGACGCGCTTGTACGTGAGGGAGTGCTGGTGAAATTAATTAGTTTTATTTGCCGAGTCCTAATGTTGTAGAAAATCTCGCGTGATCAACTAGAGCCTCTCACCGCAAGATTTTTTTGGCTGTCACGATTATATATCGATTCACCCCACCCACCTCTTAAGTTTGCCTTATTTTATATAGGCCTATATTTAAAAAGAATAATAATAAAAATCACAGGCCTCACGCAGCACCATCGCTGTAGACGTGCTTGCTCCCACTTCACTATTTTATAGGCTACTTTCACGTTAATAATGTGTATATACTGTATAATTTATTAAAAATGGCACATATCTGTTTTGGGCGTTTCATATGAATCTAACACCTTTTTATTATGTTCAATTTAATTGTAATCAAACCGTTATGAGCTCATTTCAATGCATTAACTGTACTGTGTGTATATATAAAAATATTTTCAACATACACATTACTTGAAATCTTAGTCATGTATAAGAATTCTAAACTCTGCGAGTAAAAAGTAAATTGTCAGGAATGCGTCATAGTGAGGTTTCATGGCCTTTTGTCCTTGCTGGCCCCCGCATCCATGTGTGATTCACACTCTCAGCTGTAAAAAGTCTGCTCACACACTTATGACACTATAGCACACGTGTGTGTGTGTGGCCTTACATCCCCTGAAACTATTTGCTGCACTTGTGTGTTTGTATACAGGTTTGTGTGTCATCCCTCGGTGACGATGAAGTTGGGACTGGATTGCGCATGTCGTCCGGCCTGCTGGCCCCCGGGCAGCTTGTTGGACTCCAGACACTGCGTCTTCGCGCTCACACTCCTCACACTCCTCATGCAGGTGGTGGTGGAGGCCAATTCCTGGTGGTGCGTATTTCACTTTTTTTTTTTTCCTCTTTTTTTTCCTTTCTGTGCTGCGTGGCATTTGACTTGTCACATTTGTAACCATGTAAGCCCATTTTGCTGATTTTCTATAGTCGTTTTTTTGGCAAAAGTCTACTTGGCTTCATTTAGACCACATATGAAGTCCCACAACATGCTCACTGTTGCATATTAACATTTCCAGAAGACCTTTTTCCACCCCATTTTCTTGCCAAGACAAAATTGTGAATATTATATAAATGTAGAATTACTGTGGTTTTCATTGTTCTGAGTCTAAATGTGTGTGGGGTATTTGGGTATAAAGGGAAAACTATTTGTGCTCTTCCTTGCAATCTTTACTGAACCAGACATCCATATATATATTTTTTACATAATTTTTATTTTTTTTAAAAAGTCCCCAAAATTATGAAGATTGAAATATCCCATTGAAATTGAGGGCAAGCTGATATTCGTACTCACAAGAAAACCTGACTTATTCCGTTGTTTGAATGGCAACAGGTGAATGCACACTTAATTGTGTCTTGTGCCATCAAAGTTGCTGCATTTGTCACTGCATGTCATTTTGAATGTTTCCAAAATCTCGGCTCAAAAAAATGAACATTTGCTTCAGTTGATCAAGTAAAGGCCAACCATGACATCTTGTTGCAATGAGCAAAAAAAAGTTTTTGTATTGTATTAGGGCTACAACTAACAATCATTCCAGTACTATTAATTGATTAATCTGTCAATTTTATTTCCATTAATCGATAAATTGGATTAAAATGTTTACATTTCTATCCCTTTTTTTTATTTTAAAAACCATCATTTCAAATTGGTAGTGGACAAAAATAAATAAATAAATTATGATGTAGTTACTGGTTTGGTCTGTAACGTGAGGAAAATCTTTTTTCAAAGTAAAAGCAATTGTTTTATTTTGGTTCAAACCAAAGACAACCCATCTTTCATGGAGGATTACAGAAATCTGAAAAAAAATTCTGTTGAGGATCTGAAATTCCGAGCATTTGGACAATTTTACGTTAAAAGACAAGATATTTAAACAATTCATCAATTATCAAAAATAGTTACCGATTAATTTAATAATCGAATAGTTATCGATTAATCGTTGCACTTCTAGTTTCTATTCACGTCGATGCTGTCCAGTTGAGTATTGGGTCACAGGCCGACTCGCAAGCTGACCCTGCAGTATCTCTCCTTGAGTTTCCTGTTTGAAGGAACGTCAGGGGTAAATGATTTGGGGGGTTAGCATGTCTGCATAGCGTCTATATTTTCCGTGTGTGTGCGTGCGTGTGTTCCGTTGCAGTTCCCCCGCTCGATCAAGTTACACGAGAGGCTAATTGTCTCTCTCGAGGGGCTCGGGGATGGGCTGCTGGGATTGTCCCGTGGCCTGGAACCAGATGCCCGAAGCGGTGCTGCGATTTCTTAATATCCCGCTTTGAATGGTTATTTCGCAAGCTGCGCCGTGAAAATGTGGAACATCGGCTTGTGTGAGAAAACTGGGGGGGGGGGCGCTTTCATCTTCATCGATTGAGCTGGTGTGAGTGTAGATTTCGGAAGATAGAAAAGTGTGCTGGATTATTTCAAAAGAATGCAACGTTTTAGTAGGAGAGAAATCCAGTAAAGGGCTAATTTATATGCTGCTTTTTTTTTGTTGGGGGGGTGAAAGGCTTCCAAAAGCTGTAAAAAGAAACACTCAGTCATGGGACATTGACTCTTTAGTTGAACTGCTCCCAGCTCTTCAACATGCGAGTTGAGCTTTTCTTTATTTAAACTGTTTTAGACCCTCAAAAGTGCTCAACTTCTTATTGTTCCTCCTCATTTCCTTCTTTCCTACTGTGCACTTCTTTTCTGCCCCGCCACTTGCGTGCTTGGCCCTGCCTATCGCATAACTTTTCAATGCAATGTCATTAAGATTTAAGGCTGTTTCGAGGATTTGGCCGCAAAAACAAATTGTTCCAAGTCTGAGAGACAGAAAAACAATCAGCTGTTGATTATCTTTGTTTGTTTGTTCTTTTGCTTGGGATGGTACGGGATTGAAGCTATATATATATATATATATATATATATATATATATATATATATATATATATATATATATATATATAAATTATTTTAGCATCATTGTGCAGTTTAAAAAAGGTAATATATAAAGCTTTTTCTACATCGCGCATGCTCCACCAATGCCCAGATGAGTACGAAGAGCCCTGTCTGTTTTACTCTGACTGCACCTATATTAGAGTAGAGTAGAGTGTGCGGACCCTCACACTCCACAGTTTCTTTGGGGAGGGGCGGAGTTTTTCTCAATTGAAGTCACGTCTTCGTTTGTCAACTGTGGCTGTCGCTTTAAGATGGTGCACGTACTCGCACGCGCACCATGAAGGAGCCTGACACAGATGCTGCAGTTACGTTTTGGGCCAGAGGTGGCAGTCGCGAGTAAACAAGTGACAAACTGCACACATCTTTTAAATTGGAAATGAATAATTGAATATTCAAAATATAGATTCAAAATGTTTGTTGTTGGAAAAAAGAGAGGTGAAAGATAGATGAAAAGTTTTTGTTTTTTTAAATGTCCAAAAAGTGTCTGCAAACTATCCAAAAAGTAAGAGGAAAAGCGGAAAATTACCATAAAATGTCCATTAAAGGGAGAACAAAATTTCCCCAAAATGTCCCCCCCAAAAAATGCAGAAAATATGTCCATAAATTGCCAAAAATGTCAGAAATTTAACAGAAAGGCAGAAAAGTCTAAAAATGTATGAAGTACTAAAAAAATAATCCAAAAAAGGTAGAAAAAAATGAATCTCAAAGTAGTGGATGCTGCATATTTTTCTGTTATTGTGCAGCTCTAATAAGCTCTTCGTCCCTCAGTACATTCGACTAAAAATAACCCACTGCTTCGTTCATCACAATGTTCAAAAATTTTGTGGCTTTTTTAATGATTTATTTGGCCTAACATGGCTCTTGCGACAGGAAAGGTTGCTGACCCCTGACCTACATGCTGTCCTCCCCCACACCCCCCCCCCCGTTTTTCCCGCAGGTCTTTAGCCATGAACCCGCTGCTGATCCCGGAGGCCTACATCATCGGCGCCCAGCCTCTGTGCAGCCAGTTGGCGGGTCTCTCGCAGGGCCAGAAGAAGCTGTGCCAGCTCTACCAGGACCACATGCAGTACATCGGCGAAGGCGCCAAGACCGGCATCAGGGAGTGCCAGTACCAGTTCCGACATCGGCGCTGGAACTGCAGCACGGTGGACAACTCGTCCGTCTTTGGACGGGTCATGCAAATAGGTAAGCCGGATGGAGGCTATACAAACGTTTTCTGCATGTGGTGTGCTTGGTTCACTTTAATATGTGACATAGCAGAAAAGTATCTTTTTTTTCTCTCTGATGGGTGAGAGACAAGTTTAAAAAATGAGGACGAACGTGTTTGACTTAAGTGCGGATGTTCTGATCTCTCATTCAAGCTAGCAGAACTTTACGAACCGTGCTCGGATAAAACCACTAAATGTTTTCTTTGGATATGTGCCTGCATCTCAGGAAAGGGTGGGGGGAAAAAAAGTTGACGTCAAGTTTTATTGATCATAATCTTCCAGATGGATTATAATAAATCCAGGCAAAACGGTTGTTGTAATGTCAGCAGTGTTGCTGCGTGGTGATATTTCTTAGTTTTGTCTGACATGGCAAGAGGAATGTATGTCTTCTGTTTACGGGTACGACGGCTTGTCGCCTCTGAAAGTTCTACGTTTGTTCACTGCTTGGGGACCAACTGTACGTTTTTGGGCACTGAAAAGTTACAGCTACCTAAAGATCTAGAAAATGTGTTTATACAGTATGTGTATATATGTATACGTTTATGTATGTGTATATATATTAGGTGTGTTGCAAAAACTGTTTTGGACCTGAATTTTTTTTTTTCTGATTTAAAACATGCAAGTTTATCATATCAAATCATTGCACTTTGAAATATACTGAAATATATATCGAATCGTCTTTTATTGGAAAAAATCTATCTTAGAAAGAAATGGCATATTTACATTACTGGCAAGTACATTCAAATGTACAGTAATTTCTGGACTACAAGGCGCACCTGACTATAAGCCGCGCTAGCTAAATTTGGGGAATACGCGAGTTTGTTACATATATAAGCCGCACCCGACTATAAGCCGCAGGTGTTTTAATGTTACCGCACCGGGTTCCCGCTACTTTCTTTTCCATAATGAGGGCACAAATTGTCGCTCGCTCTCGTTCTGTCTCTCCTCACTTGGTTTGTTTTGCTCTGCCTGACGCTCTTGCGCTTCCTTTATAGCGCGTCCCCTTGTGGTCTGATGGATAAGCCGCACCTTTGTATGAGGCGGAGGGTTGAATGCAAGTGAAAAAAGTAGCGGCTTGTAGTCCAGAAATTACTTTATGTAAAATGATAACAAAAAAGTGCATCATACCCTGTTGAGCTGAGCTGTACCTAATCGAATCGTAATCCCACCGAGTCAAACCGAATCTAATCGTTTCACTTTCAAAATTGAACTGTCCTTGAATCGTTTTGCACCCCGCGTATTGAAAACTATAATGAATTGTCTTTTGTGGAGAAATGCCCACCCCTAATATATATGTATTTTATTTACACTATTGTGTTGCCTGGATCAGGATTGGCTGATATATTGAATTTTATGCTAAATTGGTGATCGGCTGTAATGTCTAATTTGCCTGATCGATCAACAACGTCATTGATCAGCTCTGCAAAATAAGTCATTACGTTTTATTCAATGTTCAATTATCAGTGTTTTTTTGTTTATTCATTTTCCCCGTGTGCAATTGCCGTCAATTATATGTTTTTTTTGGTGCTATTCGTGGGTCAGGCCAGGCCTCATTACCTCATTTGCTCTAGAGCAAATCTAAAAGTTGTTTAAATAGATGTATTGCTCCATCTTCTGATCAAATCAATTTGCGTTTTTTTTTTTTTTTATCTGGCTGATCGGTCATCGGACAAAAAAAGTAATGATCGCATAAAGGCTATCACGTATATATGTAGAAATGTATATGTATGGTTGTATATATATTTATTGTCGTTTATAGATATGTCATTTCCATGACGGTTTTTACATTAATAGGCCATGGTTGGAACGATACGTCTCTAGATTATTGCCGATTTTGGGGAATATAATTTACTTTGTGGTGCTTTTGACTCCATTCAAGCACTTTGTAATGGTCTGTTCTTCTTGAGAGAGTTTCTTTTTTGCTGAATAATGTACATTTGACTGCACTATAAAGTAGTGCAGGGGGTGTGGCTGATCCAGACAAACAGGCTGTGGTTGACCACTGTCATACTTGCTCCGTCACAGTCCTCCTCTCTTTTTTTTAAGCCCTCTCAAGGGCATATAGACGTGCTCTCCCCTCCATGTTGGTCTCATGGTCTGACTGTCTGCCTGCTGTCCGAGGAAACTACTTTTGATTTAAAACCGAGCTCGGAGCAGCACTGAAGGAGTTGGGTTCAGCTCCTCCGCCTTGCTGCTTTTCTTCAGGGTGGTTTAAAGGCAAGGGAGAAGACACTTGAGTCTGTCGACAAGTCTGAACCGAGGCCAATATTCAAAGGATGAATTAAAAAAAGTAAAACATCTGAGTAATAAATCCTCCCTTCTCCAACGCACTCCTTCCAGGATATCCCAGCTGGATGGATCTCAACCTTTCTAACAGGCGTCCTTACCCGGACTGCTCCTCGTCATTTTTGATGCCTCGTGTTTGAGTTTCTACCGGCGCATTTTTCCATCCATGCTTTGACAAATCTTTTCAGTTTGTCTAGTTTTTCTTTCTCTCTCTGCTTTTGTCATTACAATACTTGCTTTTTGGCTGCAAGGCTGCATGATGCGCAGTTCCATTTTGTATTAGACATTTTCTATATTTTTCTGTCCACAGTTTTGCTCTTTGGTGATCATGGTGAGCTCCGAAGGACTGAGGTGCATTTTGAGTTCCGTGCTCTATAGCAGTGGTTCTTGACACACACATCCAACTAATGTAGTTCGTGATGACGCACCCTGCTTGGCCATCATTGGCTGCAGGTGAACACACTTGCTTGCTATCAGTGCTTCAGTTCAGGGAGTTTGGTGCGCTCGGTATTCGACTTTATTTTTTCTTTTTCTTTATGGTTGTAATCCTTTCATACACTATTACTATTTTTAAAAAAAAATGAAAAGAAAAGAAAGTTGTCGGCCAAATATGTACAATATAAATTCGCATGTACAACGGAATTTATGGTGTTCCGCAGGGTTCAATTCTGGGGCCGCTGATGTTTTCATTGTATCTGCTGTCTCTGTGTTTTTTTTTGTTTGTTTTTTTTTTGGGGGGGAGAGCTCACTATTGTATTCGGTAATGTTCATTCGGTAATTTTACCTCTGCCTCTGTGTTCTGAGGTAGAGTTGAGTGATTGAAGTCATCGCCCTAACTGCATGATTTGCAATGCCGAGTTGAATAATTCTAGTCCAGCACAACTAGCTATTTAGCAAAACTTAAGGAATACTTCCTTAACCCCTGTGCGTTATTTGACCATATTTTGGCTTTTTGTTAGATCTGACCAAGCTATTTCAAAATAAAATAACGCCCAGGGGTTAAGATGCATGGAGAAGGGGAATACAAGAACAAAACACTTTCTAAATTAAAGTTGAAGTGAGCTAGATTTGATGAAAAGGCTACTCTCCCTGTTCATTTTGTTCACAGTAAAACCCATACCTACAGTATGTCTTAAATTTGAAAAAAAAAATATCACATTTAATTTTTCAATAAAAAAAGAAGGGTTTGGTGACTGTGCATAGGAAACTGGTGTGGTTCGGTAACTCAGACAAGAACCACTGCTCTATAGGAAATAATGATGTCGGGCGGAGTTGGTGGGCAGAAAACCCAGAACCCGTCATTGGTGACAGACAATGTGAAAGAGTCCTTGCGGTTTTTCATTTTGGAAAACTCTCAGCTTTGTGGGCAAATTCTTTGTCACCGGAGGGTGCTGTCCACTCCCTGGCTCAAGCCCAGCAATAGCAAACCAAATTCCACTTTTCAACATGTTTGACTAAAAGCCTGCAGAACTGATCAAGTGCTCTGCAATAACTGACATTGCATCAACATTGAATAGAAATCTGGGTCAAACCATGTCAATTGAACATAGTTACACGAAATGAAAAGCTTTGTTGTCATCGCTTGTGCGCAGGCAGTCGAGAGACGGCCTTCACCTACGCCATCAGCGCAGCAGGGGTCGTGAACGCGGTGAGCCGCGCCTGCCGAGAGGGGGAGCTGTCCAGCTGCGGCTGCAGCCGCGCCGCTCGGCCCAAAGACCTGCCGCGGGACTGGCTGTGGGGGGGATGCGGAGACAACCTCAACTACGGCTACAGATTCTCCAAGGAGTTTGTGGATGCTCGCGAGCGGGAGAAGAGCTACCCCAAGGGCTCGCAGGACAGCGCGCGGCTGATGATGAATCTTCACAACAACGAGGCTGGGAGACGGGTACGTGCGCACACACGCATTCAAAAACGCTTTATAAATCCACATGCTGTTGCCTTCTGCGTGATTTTAAAGAAGGCCAAGCTGGAAGTGAGACAAGTCAGGTCAATCACATTCAACAGCTCTGTCTGCTCTCCCCCGCGGGGCCTGAGATCTGACGGGTCGATAGCATCACTCTGACAGTTCTGGGGTTTCATTTTCCTCCCCAAACATCTTGAAACCACCTCAAAGCAAACGTGGAGCCAAGATATCTCGGCGGTTCTGTTTCAAACAGTGGACTGTTTCATTGTACTTTTTTGTTGCACAAATGCACGGGGTCACGACTTGTCGGATCATGAACACAATATGCAAGTATGTGACTGCAGCAACGTTAGTTTAGTTCAGGGAAACTAGGGATGTTTGATAACCGCTTTTTTCAGACCGATACCAATATGAGTACAGACGCTCCCCACCTTACGAACGAGTTACGTTCCGGACGATCGTTCGTAAGGTGAATTTGTTCGTAAGTTGCTTCAGTGCTATATTTTGTATTATAATTTATGTTTAAAGCCTATATAAGTATATTGAATGTTTATATAAGTATGTTTAAGGCTTGTACAAGTAACCTGCATTGGTTTGTACTGAAAAAAAATTAATAAAATGGAGAGAATACGTACAGTACTGTACTACGTATGTTAGAGAGAGAGAGCGAGACACACACACACAGTATGTACATGTACGTAATAAGATAAATAAAATGAAGTTTAACTTACTTTTGGAAGATGTACTCGATGCTTAAGGAGATGATGGAGGAGGAGGAAGAGGAGGATTTTATATCATGAGAGATTCTTCGTCGTCGCTGGAATCGGCTTCAAAAGTTATTTCCTGCTTCATGGGGACCGGCGTTTCTTCCTCCTCCTCCTCGCCACGTTGCTCAGCCTCCAATGAGCTCTCACAGCGCCAATCGTCGGTATTAGCGGCGGAAAGAAGCACTACGCGCAATACAAAATCGAACTTACAGCATTTCTTTCCAAACATTTTTCGACATACTGTACTCGCAGAAATGTTCGTATGTACCGTTGTTCGCAACTCGAATGTTCGTAAGTAGGGGAGCGTCTGTACTTGTCTCTTGGATAGTCACCAATACCACTTGTGCATAAAATTCACCCCCAAAACAATGACAGATCATTTTAAAAAGAGAAGGACCTATAAAAAAAAAAATTCTTAAAATTGCATGAAGTTAATGGCAATTTTCTATTCTAATTTCTGAACAGGCACAAAACGTTTTTTTTCCGCCGTCAAGCATACCGATACTTTGAAATATCGGTCCTCGCCCATCCCTAACGAAAACTGGCAAAACAACTAAAACTAAACTTGAAATAACTTTTTATTTAACAAAAGGAAAATGCTTTAAAAAAAAAAAAGACAACTGAAAGTACAGTTTATATTTACAAAACTAATTAAAACGAACTAGTTATAGTGAAAAAGTAATTCGTTTTCATCTTTGTAAATTTTATTCCTCAGCCTTTGAGGCTGATTTTAAATGTATTTATTTCAACAACACGGTCGTTAGCCGGAAGAAAGAAAGTCGAACAGTTGTCTGGGAGTTGTAGTTGTTTTAACTTTGTCACCTACAAGCGACGTCATCTAGCAGCAGCCAATAAAAAAGCATCAACATATGCCGTAGCTCGTAAACGACAATCTTGCGTGTTTTTTCTCTCTCAAGTTTTCTCAAATGGCTTCCCTGCTTTTGTCACTTAACTCAGGCCGAACGACAGTGTTTAATACATCTCAGCAGGAGTTCAAGCCACAAAACTGCTTTGGAAGTTGGCAACTTGGCAAAAAAGGAATGGAAAGCGAGACCTTCCTAGCTTTAAGATTTTAAGGTTGTGATGCATCTGACTTTAAAAGCAGTATATTGCACAATTTTGAAAACAAATACTAAAGCTAATAAAAACTAAAATTAAGCATTTTTGAAACAACTGAAAATAAAAACTTCCCTACAAACAGTTGGGTGAAAAAAATTTGATTCAAACCAACCCGCCACTTGGTTTAATTTGACCCAACGTTCTGGGTCACTTTGTACAAAATAACCAAATTTTTGGGCATCATTTTGTACAAAATAACCAAATTTTTGGGCATCATTTTGTACAAAATAACCCAATGATGTGAGTCATTTTGTAGCCAATAACCAATTTTTTGGGGCCAATTATGTACAAAATAACCCAATGATTTTGTCATTTAGGAAGAAATGACCCAATTTTTTTGGGATCATTTTGTACCAAATAGCCCAATTTTGGGGATCATTTTGTACCAAATGTTTTTTTTATTAAAATTTTTTTGGGGTTGTTCTCTACCAATTAAAAAAAAAATCGTGGGTCGTTTTGCACTAAACAACCCAATGATGTGAGTCATTTTGTAGCCAATAACCAATTTTTTGGGGCTAATTATGTACAAAATAACCCAATGATTTTGTCATTTAGGAAGAAATGACCCAATTTTTTTGGGATCATTTTGTACCAAATAGCCCAATTTTGGGGATCATTTTGTACCAAATGTTTTTTTTATTAAAATTTTTTTGGGGTTGTTCTCTACCAATTAAAAAAAAAATCGTGGGTCGTTTTGCACTAAACAACCCAATGATGTGAGTCATTTTGTAGCCAATAACCAATTTTTTGGGGCTAATTATGTACAAAATAACCCAATGATTTTGTCATTTAGGAAGAAATGACCCAATTTTTTTGGGATCATTTTGTACCAAATAGCCCAATTTTGGGGATTATTTTGTACCAAATGTTTTTTTTATTAAATTTTTTTTGGGGTTGTTCTATACCAATTAAAAAAAAAATCGTGGGTCGTTTTGCACTAAACAACCCAATGATTTGAGTCATTTTGTAGCCAATAACCAATTTTTTGGGGCTAATTATGTACAAAATAACCCAATGATTTTGTCATTTAGGAAGAAATTACCCAATTTTTTTGGGATCATTTTGTACCAAATAGCCCAATTTTGGGGATCATTTTGTACCAAATGTTTTTTTATTAAAATTTTTTTGGGGTTGTTCTCTACCAATTAAAAAGAAAATCGTGGGTCGTTTTGTACTAAACAACCCAATGATATGAGTCATTTTGTAGCCAATAACCCAATTTTTTGGGCTAATTATGTACACAATAACCCAATGATTTTGTCATTGAGGAACAAATAACCAAATTTTTTGGGATCGTTTTGTACCAAATAGCCCAATTTTGGTGATCATTTTGTACCAAATAATGTTTTTTTGTTTTTGTTTTTTTTGGGTCATTCTCTACCAATTTAAAAAAAAAAAAAATTGTGGGTCGTTTTGTACTAAACAACCCAGAAAGTTGGGCGAAATTGATCCAAGTATTACATCAGTCCCCGTTTGACCCAACTACTTTTAGTGTAACAAATCTGTTCTACAAAGTAATAAAAACTAATAAATAAAATGAAATAAAAAATAACTGTAATGAAAATTGCGCAACTCTTATAACCCTGGACTGTAGCAGATAATATGAATCATGTTGGATTTGCTTTATATTTGTGGGTTGATTGTTGCTGTCCGATCTCCCCCCCCCAGACTGTGTCCGACCTTGCTCACGTGTCGTGCAAGTGCCACGGCGTTTCCGGCTCGTGCAGCCTCAAGACCTGCTGGCTGCAGCTGGCTGACTTCCGCAAGGTGGGCGACGCCTTGAAGGAGAAGTACGACAGCGCCGCAGCCATGAAGCTCAACACGCGTGGCAAGCTGGTGCAGATGAACAACAAGTTCAACCCCCCCACGAGCCACGACCTGGTCTACATCGAGTCCAGTCCAGACTACTGCCTGAAGAACCAGAGCACCGGCTCCCTGGGCACGGTGGGCCGTCTTTGCAACAAGACCTCGGAGGGGATGGATGGCTGCGAGCTGATGTGCTGCGGTCGCGGTTACGACCAGTTCAAGGCTCAGTTGGTGGAGCGTTGCCACTGCAAGTTCCACTGGTGCTGCTATGTCAAGTGCAAGCGCTGCACCAAGATAGTAGACCAATTCGTCTGCAAGTGAGACTCGAGCAGAGTTGCAGACGACGGCAGTGCATCTGTGGGAGCGAAGGAGTCCAAGACGGAGAGAGAATGGAAGAGAGAAACTATATAAATTATATTTATAGAGTTAAACAATTATGCCATTGCAAAAAGACTCGACTCCCCCCAAATAAATCACATCTTCAGGAACTGAGAGTATCATATTTATTTTGAGATTGTTTTTATTTAGGCCCAGCTGATTTTTAACTCCTGCAAGTGCCTAAAATGGCTGGAAACGTCCTCGGCCATTAATTCCGCAAAATGTTGTTTTTGTGAGATTAGTGAAAAATTGGACCGTGCTTCCCAATTTCTGAGAAAAGTAGAGTGTGATACTTCAAGGTCCTGGTTTGTTGTATAGCTGCGTTGACACGAGAATGCCTGTGTGTTGTATGGATGGATGTGTTTTCACGGGCCCGGTCCCAAACCAACTCTCACATCCCCAATCCCCAAACTTCTCCCCTCTCGACTCGTGGAACGTGAGGGATCTGGTTGGTTTGTGTGAGTCCGTAGAGGAAAAATGGGTTCAGACAGAGGACGGTTTTGGGGGCTGGGCTATTTATTAAGCTGTCCCAGAAGCCGGAGCGATCCGCAGGTGCTGCAGAAGCCCTCCGCCATAATGCACTTTGATACAGAGGCTTAAACTGTCTCTATGTGTCTGTTCAGCTGTTTTTTTTTTAACCACAGTGGATCAGTTAATATATCAATTTTATAGCCGACACTGTTTTCCATATTAATTCAGATTATTCATTTACCGTAGTCTACAATACATATCCTGGTTTTGAATATATACGGGCAAGGTTTTGATTGCATTGGTGAAATAGTCCATGGTGTGTGTGTGTGTGCGTGTATATATATAGTATGTCTATTCAACCGATCAGTAAACTGTATTTATTTTTGCTTTAACCAGATCCTCCATTATAGCAGCCAAACATTTGGTTGGACACGCTGTGGAAATCACTTTTGGGAAGTTAACACTCACTCGACTCTCGCGGCTCTTCACAATTTTTGTAAAGGGAAATGCACCTTATTCGTCCACTCAGTTTTTCTTCTCACTCAAGTTCAATGTTGGTGTTAGACACATTTGACACATCAGATCATCCAATTTTCCAGTAGCCACATTTTCAATACCACTCATAACGCAAATGATCGCCACCAGTCCAGCTCAATTTATGTATATTTATCAGCTTCCATCCTCAGTTTGAGGTTTGTTCAACTTCATGTGTAATAGCAAATATTTTGTTACTTTTTACAAATTGACTAAATGCTCTACTTTGTTTCAATAAATACATAAAACCTGAATATTTACTCATATTGTCTTTGAAAAGTTGTCTTTTTTGGCGTGTCACTTGAGGTGCGAAGTTAGGACCCAAACATAAACAAGACACAGAGGTTGGAAAAACAGTCTTCCTAAACAAAAATACAAAGTAACAGCAGAGAGCATGGCTGCATTCAACTTGCCTCAAAGAAGAAACTTGACGGCGAAACCTTGATTAACTCTTTGACTGCCAAAAACGTTAAATAACGTTTAGTAAAATCCTATGGAGGAGTGCCAAAGACGTTAAAATACGTTTGTTTCAAACGTTTGAGGTGAAACTAACCATTTTCTATTGTTGATTACTGAAAAACGGAATAAGGTAGAAACAAACTTTTTCTGATGAAAGATGAGAGTCCAATCTTTCATTTGGTAGTATGTGTGTTTCTATAGTCCAAACACATAATTTTCTATGGACCTTGAAATCAGTCAAAATGCTTAAAATCGGCTGGCACCCACGGCATCCCTTTTCTGAAAACGTCTGGCAGTCAAAGAGTTAAGAATCTTGAGCAGGCTCAGTGCAGAGAAAAGCTTGACAAACTGGAAAAGTGGCCTTCTGTACCTTTTGCATGATTCTGTATGATAGAATAAAGGCCTATATGACAAACTAAGAGCCACAAATACAGGACCTGAGGGTGACAATTACAGGATCATAGCAACTGCATAGTAACTGACATAATCAGAAGGTATATTGTAACTACGTAGTTACTGACATTACAAGGGCGATATCAACTGCATAGTAATTGACAACTTGATCAATCACAGGGGGCATAGTAACTGACAATATCACAAAGGACATGGCAAGTCACGTTAACATCATCAAAGGAACATAGCAACTACGTAGTAAGTGATCATAAGGGAACGAATACAGGACCAGACTAACACATAACACAATGACCGCATGACCCCCCCCCCCCCCACTTAAAAAAAAACTGTCAAAACATGACCAAGTAGGAAACTCAGCTTCCAGCTCTCATCTTTAGTCGTGTGTCGTGACAGACAGTCCAACCTATACAAAATGACAACTGTGCAGCGAGAGGGAGAGAGATTGTATTAAGACCCGGAGATGGGCTCCCTCGAAGGCATCTTAGTTGTGGTTAAATTATATGCAGCCCTCAACAATTGGCCGACATTGGGTCAGTAAATGGAACCATTAATCATATTGTTGTCGGAAGACGGGGATTTTCAGTGCGGGCAGCAGGACTGGGGCTGCCTGGAAAAAGACTAGGTCTTGTCAGAGGCTGTTGGAGCTCAAAAGGAGAACAGGAGAGAAGATTAGGTCATAAGAAACGAGGGATTACACCAAACTGGAGAAATGTGAGAGGAGCCACAGAAAATGTGGTTAAATCAAAGTGCAGTTCAAGAACTAATACAAAGTGGCCTGATGGTAGTTACACTTTTGCTGGTGGTATGGCCTTTCAAAGTCAGTCACATTTTCTAAAAGAAAAAGAAAACATGGAATGGGCACTTCAAAGCCTCTAAAATACACCCTAAATAAATTGCGCAGGCGTACCTAATTTTGTGTCTGTCAGGGACGGCATGCACATGCTGCACAAGGCCTCCTTCAAGCGTAGCACAACAACCTCCAGGTGTGCAAGTGAGCTGACGGTGGAGTCAACGTGACACCCGCAGGTGCCCACTTCGCTCGGCCTCACCGCCTTCGCCTTCAAACACTTTGGGAGAAAATGTGCACGGCCGTGAAAATATTTGTTTCTGCCTGCTCTGTACAAAACAACACTTTCTTTTGCAGTCGTGGTCACGTAGTACAGAATTGTTATTTGGGAATCATACACATAATTAAAGTCAACCGCAAGTGTAGGCACACATCCACGGAACAAGCAAATATTCGAACTTGGAACTTCTTAACACAGAGCTGGTTAGCTAAGAAAATCCAGACTTTTAATATACAGTATTGAATTACGTCTTCTGCTTTCATCTCCAGTTCTCCATGCAAATTAACTCAAAGTCATATGAGCTTCTTTTTTTTTTCTTTTTTTCAAAATCCTGTCTGGGCATCCTTTTTTTACTTTTTTAAATGTTTTATATAAATTCATAAAACTGTCCTGTTTTCATTGTTTTTCACACCGGACCAATAAGCATATGTTGAATTTGACTGAGACTTTGCGCGACAAATGGCAGGCAGCTGCCATGTATGTTTCGGTGTCTAAAAGGTCTCAAAGCTTAAACGGACACAGAAAACATTAAAATTGCTGTACAAGGTGAAAGTTCATTTGCAAAGCTGACCGAGCTCCTTGTTAGAACCGGGAGGACAGGTCGAAGAACAAAACAAGGATGAGGAAAAAAACGAAAAACTAAAGTGACATTCTTTGAAGGGATCATGTAACAATTTCCAAACATTACAATATGATAAATATAAAGACATTAACCCCTCACAATACGATAACTGCCACGGTTTTGTGGGGAGGTTGCCGTTATGAAAAAGCTCACGATACTGTATAAAAAACTCACGATATTGTGAAAAAAACTTTTTTGTACATAATGACATCAGTGAAAGAGAAATACACTTGGCCATGGCATGTCACGTCACGTCATTGTCAAGTGCTCCTCTTCGCTCAGCGGCACAAAGCATCATGGTCTATGTAGTTCACATTGTTGTGTTTGGCTGAAGCGGCCCAAAAGTAATGTTTTTTGATGGACATTTTGAAAAATATTTGCGAGTTATGACTCATTTATAGGAGCGATAATCGCCTCAGTGGCTAAAACATTCCTAATTAAAATTAGACTGCATTAATAAACTAACCAGCAGAGGGTACTAGAACTACACAAATTGATTAAAAACTTGCCTTTTTAACAAACGTGCTGTGCTTGTGACATGGTAATTTTATGGTAGGCTAATTTTAATATCACGATAACACGATAACCCGTTACAGCCCCAATTTTTTTTTAATTAGTATCATTGTGAGGCTACTGTTTTATTATTGACATTTACAGTGAAGATATTTTTTTAAAGTAGGCCTAAAACTAAAACCACACATTGCAAGTATTCAAATAAGGCTAGCAGCCGAGTGCTTTTGCGCTCATAAACCAGAGACGTGATCACGGCGTGGGTTCGATCCCTGAGTTGATAAATAATTCTTAATAAATTTATCTACAACATTATGTCATTATTTATTTCCATACAGAGGCATAGATTAATATTGTTACGCAGTGTCCTCTTTTTGGGAAAATAAAAAAAGGTCAGCCATGGTCTGCTGCTTCTTCTATTCACGGTTGCAGGTCGTGTAAATATCAAACCCACGTTGGTGGCAACTCGCACACCTAAATGGACTTGTATTGACTGTGGTAGCGAGCCAGAAGACCTGATTGAAAGCCACACAGGTCGGGCCCGAACGTGCAAACTCACATTTAGCAACTTCTTCTTCAGGCACATTAAAATTCCTGCAAGCCTTGAAAGGATGATTACGTGACTGCTTGTGTTTTCTTAAAACCGAGCAGCTGCTTAATGTAACGCTGCGTGCCTTCGTTGACCACTGCTTGTGCAGATTAATAAATTATTTGACCGCGCAAATTGATGCGATACATTTACACCACAGTTTAGCATCTGTGAAATAAAACCTCCGTTAACTTTTGTTAAAACAGGCGGTGTGCATTTTTCCCTCCATACGAGTCTTCTTACTTACTGCTTATGTTGCCACATCAAATCATAGCTACATTGTGCATAGTGAAGTGTCATCGGCCAGAGCCGAGGCAACGCCGTAAAAACACACACTTGCTATTGATCTGGGCACCTTTTGCTCCGAGAAGTGAATCCACGAGCTGTCAGGTTCAACAGCTCTGGCAAAGCTCAGCCTTCCAAGCCAAAAAGCTCCGATTGCTCCATTCCAAGGTTCTTACTGTAAAAGTCGCGTCGCTACGACGGGGCCAAAATAAGTGCGCCCCGCGGCGCTCCATTTAGAACTATTTGGGATTGCGGTTGTGTGTTTTAAAGAAGAAGGGCAGGACGCCACAGCGTGACGTTGCAAAGGGTCTGTATTGGATCAGAGCGACGGGCTGGTGCCACGCAGCTGCCAGCTCTTGCTCGCCTCGCTGCCAGTTCTAACCCAGTGTCCCCCTCAGAAACCGCTCGCACCGCAAGTTGTTTCAGCAGGGCACAACGCCGGCTTGAAAATAGAAGGGTTAGACAAAGAGGTCACAGTTTTCTCAATGCGCCATGACTGAGGCTTTTTGTCCCGATTTGCATAGCATGTGACAAGCGATGGAAAAAGAATCACTTTTAAAAAAAAAATCAAAGTCACTTCAATAACGGTTCTCATCTTGGCAAATATTTTCGCCAGTTCATCTTATTCGAGGTCAAACTGCTTACCCCCAGTTAGCCTCCAATACGCACAATTGTTAGAGTGCACACTTGTCAGTCCGAGTACAAAGCAGAATAAATGATATCGCATGAGGTAATTGCAAAGTGGGAATGTCAACGAGCAGTGTGTGCGTGCGCGCGTGTGAAACTGAAATAGCGCAGAGTTGCAGCTCATCTCGCTTTATTGCTCACAGATGTGCAAAGATAATCACATTCATAGTGGAGGATTCCAATCTGTTATTGCATATTAAATGTCTGGACGAGCGTTCCGTCAAGTGACGTTTTCCTTTCAAGGTGTTCCGTAATTGAATTTACACAACTTTATATGACCAAAATCAACATTGACAGTGGAGCGTTCGCCACATCCAGATACGTGATCTTCTTTTCTCACACAGGAGAGTGGAGTGGACATAAGACGTTGACTTACACAATACTCATTGTTGAGATGTGGACAATGCTTATTTGTGGTTTGCCATGCGATTATCGTGTGTGCGCATGTGCCATGCTGCACGTGTGTGTGTGTGCCAGGTCAGCATCAGTAGCTGAATGATTGTGTCAGCGTGTGAAACTTTGGTTTATTACACCAAAGCGGCCTCCTGTGCCCAGTTAGGTTAACGTTATTTGTTATTGGACTTCCTTTTCCATCCACATTCTGCCAGTTAAATGCCAACATCACCTCACAGACTGTTGACAGCCTGAAATGAAGTCATTCATGAAGCTTAAAGATGCAAATGTTTACATTTTGTATGCGTTTCCACTAACTAGGGGTTTAAAAGTAGGGTTTTAAATTAGGGCTAATGTTACCAAAGTACGATTTCAAAATAGGGTTAGGGTTTCGGAGTAGGGTTTAAATTTAGGGTTAGGGTTTCAAAGTAGGATTTTAACTGGTGATAGGGTTTCAAATGGGGATTTCAAATTAGGGTTAGGGTTTTCAATTAAGGTTTTAAACCAGGGTTTAGGTTTCAATGTAGTGTTTTAAATGAGGGCTAAACTTTCAAAGTAGGGTTTTAAACTAAGGTTAGGGTTTCAAAGGAGGGTTTCAAATTAGGGTTAGGGTTTCAAATTAGGGTTAGGGTTTCAAATTAGGGTTAGGGTTTCAAAGTAGGCTTTTAACTGGGGGTAGGGTTTCAAATGGGGGTTTCAAATTAGGGTTAGGGTTTTAAACTAGGGTTTAGGTTTCAATGTAGTGTTTTAAATTAGGGCTAAACTTTCGAACTAGGATTTTAAACTAAGGTTAGGGTTTCAAAGGAGGGTTTCAAACTCACTTTAGGGTTTCAAATTAGGGTTAGGGTTTCAAATTAGGGTTAGGGTTTCAAAGTAGGCTTTTAACTGGGGGTAGGGTTTCAAAAGAGGGTTTCAAATTAGGGTTAGGGTTCTCAATTAAGGTTTTAAACTAAGGTTTAGGTTTCAATGTAGTGTTTTAAATTAGGGCTAAACTTTCAAAGTAGGGTTTTAAACTAAGGTTAGGGTTTCAAAGGAGGGTTTCAAATTAGGGTTAGGGTTTCAAATTAAGGTTAGGGTTTCAAATTAGGGTTAGGGTTTCAAAGTAGGCTTTTAACTGGGGGTAGGGTTTCAAATTAGGGTTAGGGTTCTCAATTAAGGTTTTAAACTAGGGTTTAGGTTTCAATGTAGTGTTTTAAATTAGGGCTAAACTTTCAAACTAGGATTTTAAACTAAGGTTAGGGTTTCAAAGGAGGGTTTCAAATTAGGGTTGGGGTTTCAAAGTAGGCTTTTAACTGGGGGTAGGGTTTCAGAAGGGGGTTTCAAATTAGGGTTAGGGTTTTCAATTAAGGTTTTAAACTAGGGTTTAGGTTTCAATGTAGTGTTTTAAATTAGGGCTAAACTTTCAAACTAGGATTTTAAACTAAGGTTAGGGTTTCAAAGGAGGGTTTCAAATTAGGGTTGGGGTTTCAAAGTAGGCTTTTAACTGGGGGTAGGGTTTCAGAAGGGGGTTTCAAATTACGGTTAGGGTTTTCAATTAAGGTTTTAAACTAGGGTTTAGGTTTCAATGTAGTGTTTTAAATTAGGGCTAAACTTTCAAAGTAGGGTTTTAAACTAAGGTTAGGGTTTCAAAGGAGGGTTTCAAACTCGGTTTAGGGTTTCAAATTAGGGTTAGGGTTTCAAAGTAGGCTTTTAACTGGGGGTAGGGTTTCAAATGGGAGTTTCAAATTAGGGTTAGGGTTTTCAATTAAGGTTTTAAATTAGGGTTTAGGTTTCAATGTAGTTTTTTAAATTAGGGCTAAACTTTCAAACTAGGGTTTTAAACTAAGGTTAGGGTTTCAAACTCGGGTTTCAAACTCGGGTTTCAAACTCGGTTTAGGGTTTCAAATTAGGGTTAGGGTTTTCAATTAAGGTTTTAAACTAGGGTTTAGGTTTCAATGTAGTGTTTTAAATTAGGGCTAAACTTTCAAAGTAGGGTTTTAAACTTCGGTTAGGGTTTCAAAGGAGGGTTGCAAACTAGGTTCAGGGTTTCAAATTAGAGTTAGATTTTCAAATCCCCCCACCCCCACCTACATTACAACCCCATCAATGATTTTTCAAGTGGAATCAAAATCATCCGGGCGCTGCAGGCATCCACTGTGCTTTGTACGCCACTGAGGACGACTCATTCTGGTCTCCAGTCAGACATCAGCATTTGTAATAGTTTTTCATTCAAAACAGGATGAACAGCCGGTAAAGCAATTCTGCCAATACAAAGCTTCACTACAGTGTAATAGCCCCCAAAATAACCATGTTTACTGGCTTTTAATTAGAAAACAAGATAAGTGTCATTGCCATGGGGACTCCTATTCAACTAGTTTTAACTTTCATGGAGTCAAATCACTAATACCAGTATTCATATTTGGTTTACTAGGATGCAAAAGTTGTTCCAAGTACACCCATTGGCCTCTTTAGCGTCTGACCACGTCTTTGTTAACTTCCTTTCCATTTCCTTTAGCTATTAAGTTATTTAGGTATCGTTTTCCTGACCTTCATTGCTACTGGCTGTTCAATTGTCCAAAATGTAACATCGGTTTCTTGGCAACAATTACACATTTGCAGGGTTTTTCCCCACCGAGGCTTAAAAATCAATTACATTTCCAAACCAAAGGGAATTTCCTCAACAATAACATCCAATTTGTCTGTTGCTGTTGCTTAATTAAACTTTGGGATTAAATTAACTCTGTCATTCTGCTAAGGGTTAAACATGTAAAAGAACATTTTTCTTCATTAAGAGGAAACTGCAGAGGAAGAAATCTGACAGTGACGGATGCTCTTTGGGTGTCTCGGATGAAGTCAGTGTTTGGATTAATGAAGCATAGCAAGGAAGTGTTGAAGTTCGGGTTTACTGGGAGCTTGCTGAGTTTGGCTTCTGGGGCCAATCAATCATCAGCGAGCCACTTCCCACTTCATATCCATTCACGTGTCATAAAGATTAGAACAAGAATGTCTACTGTTTTTTTTTTTTTTTTTTTTGCTTAGCTAAATAATGGGCAATTATTAAAAATATATACTTTTTTAACGTGTTCTTTTTTTCATTCAATATACATTTTCTGTGAAAAACAATGGGAAATGGGAGAAAACAAAAAAAGGAAATTATTTAAAATATGAAAAAAAAATCTGCGGGTGCCAAATTGCGCCTATAAAGGGGGAGTTTTACGTTGTAATATCAATACCCACCACTAGATGGCAGACATGGCTTAGTTGCGCCTACAATGGGTCTTTTACTGCCCTATACTATAACGTGAATAGGCTTAATACGTTTTGGCCGATTTCAAAAGACATGCAGAACAAATGTAGTACGTAAATATTACTACAAATTTGAGTGAGATGATATTTGTGGAAAAAAAATGTACAGAATGAGTTCTTGCACCTCATATTGTTTTCTTGTTAAGCAGTTTTGTACCGTACATGGTCATTTTTATGCAAGACAGCTCTTTGCGCTGGAAAAAATAAAATAAAATCACACTATGTGGTTATTTTTGTTGTGTGTTTTAAATCCTTTGTTGTTGCATTAGGATAGTGGATCTTTTATACATGCATTTGAAAAATGTACGATCAAAAACGAAATATATTAAGAGTATACATCAATCACATTTAAAGTTAAAAAAGAAGAAGAGACAAGCATCGCCAATTAACCAAAATCGGTTTGTGTTATGGCATCTGTGCTAACACAATACTTTGTGACTAATGTGGATTTCAATGGTAAAAATGACTTCATATTGTTATTTTAAGAGGTTAAACTTCAGAGGAAACATGTCCAAATGATAAAAACAAAACAAAACAAAAATGCCTCTTCTTACCTCAGCCCACATGAACTGTGTTGAAAATAAACAGAGAAAATTATTTCCGAAAGACATCATGGCCATTTAGTCATGCAGTTGTGGAAGGGAGAATTATGTCATTGCCAGTGTTATTATTAAGGATTTCCGTTCATCCAACGAGGTCCCACAGCCAACATTTGGACACAGAGAAGAAGACACATTCGCTCATAACGTCTGAGAAGAAAAATTAAAGAGACCGCAGGATATATTTCCATTTCCCCCCCCAAAAAAAATTTGCCTGTCTTTTTTCATCTGACTGACACCTTGGCAAGCAAGAGCCACCATTAAAATATTGAAATAAGGTGTTTAAATAGGGGTTGTACACTGCGGCCTTTGTGATTAATGAATACACACAGTGCAGATGGGAAAATGACAGGATATGCAGGTAATGTCTCACCAGCGCCAACAAACCCCAAAAAACCCTCTGAGGGCAAAATCCTGTAATGGAATATTTACGCTTCCTAGTTTACTTCCAGGTGGGGCGTTATTGGCTGCGTGTTTGTTTGCTTTGACAAATAAATTTCAACATGCACCAAAAAAAAAAAGAAAAAAAAAAAAAGAGAGGTGTATGTCTGCCCTGCAACTGACTTAGTTCCAACTGCGCTGAGGATTTTTTTTTTCAGTTGCTTCAGGGCTGACTGGAGTTTATGGCTTCATGAGTGCAGTTGATTGTGGTTTTGGATAAATCCAGGACCCCGTCAGACCTCGGGGACCATACAGAGAAACGGATCTGTTTTTACATGATCAATGCACAAATCCTTTTTCTACATATCAAACAAAAAAAAGAAGAATACTGGGCAAAGGTGATATTGACAAAGAGCAAAGTCTGACAGACTTCGGGGAGCGAAAAGGAGCCAGAAATATGAGTTGATCATTTGGTCCTGAATTTTGGTGAACTCATTTCCTTCCCCAACAATATCAAGTCCAGGAAATGGTGAGCAAAACGTATGTTTTGCATTAATATTCACTTCATAATTGAACTCACATTAAAACACGACCAACAACCGTCAATCAACACAAGTTTGTTGGATGTTGCCATTAGTCGACCACAATTGTTTGCGGTGCACGTTGCTCAATCTGAGGTTCAAATCAGTGCTAGAGAGTTCAAGGAATTTGAGAGCTTTCTGCCTGCAGCTACATGATGTGAGCGGGACTTTTTTTTTCTTCTCTCTTTACAGTTGGCACAGAACTTTAAAACAAGACATAATTCAGCAATTCATTGCCATTTTCTGCTTTGCTCCAATGTAATCAAAATGCAGGTGCAATAAAGTGCTATGATTCACTCTTCAACATGATGCATATTTGACAAATTACTGCTCGGCATGTGGAGCAATAAAAATGAGCAGCACTGCTATGTTAATTCGAGTTTTATAAAGACTCCAAATTAAACAATTAAGCAAGTACACTTTGGCATATTAGAACACAAACTATTTCCATTCAGTCTCATAACACGGAACACATGCAATTGAATTTTAACATTTTATTGTGCGTTTGAGTGTAACCTGTTTAAGGTTGCTCACTGACCTGCTCATTGTGCTGCCACACTGAGGGGCCACGCCCCCTTTGCTGCCATGTTGGCATCCAACTCACATGAAACTTGATGGAAGTTTGGATCACAGCCCGGCATCATGACAGACTGGCGCAGAGCCTGATGCTTCAGTCCCGATCTGGAGGCCCGCAGGCCCGGGGCTGGAGCATGACAGGGCCCCAGCTATGAAGACCTGATGAATGTGTTCTGGCACTAAGCACGCGTGTGTTTGCGCTCACATGCCCATTAAGTAGCCTCGGAGCCTGCTAAGTGATTTCATTTTAGAGAGATAGCTCAGGTGTTTGTTGTGATTGGCCAAAGTGTCACGCATAGAAACGCTTGAAGCTAAACACATACTTATCACATGATAGTGTTGTGAGTGTCTTTTGGCTTGAGTCATGTCATGGTCATGTATTTGTTCCTTGTGATGATGATGTTGTCAGTTGCTATGGTCCTGTGTTCTTTTGCCATGTGTTTTGTGGAAAACACCACTTCACCTTTATATTTTTATGCAGGATCGTGAGTGGTCGGCGGCAACAATGAATACACAGAGACTGATATGCTTTGCTAGAATAATTGTGCCTTTTATTCCCCGCAAACAGCAATCAATACACTACAACGTTAAGCACGTTCCCACGAGCCCACGGTCTGGGTAGAACGAGCTGCAAAACGGCTGGGCAATCGTACGTATTCCACAGCTGACTCTGTCCGGACCGCGTGCCGCTCCGTCTTTTATTCATTAGCGTGGGAAACCGGGCTAGCCAAGCCCTTTCTCAGACACTTTCAAAAACATGTTTTGCAAAGCAGGGAAAACTGTAGTATAAACAAGGTATTCACTCCCAGGCTGATTCGGCCCTTTATTTACAAATTGTTGGTCACCTGGATTCGTACAACAGTTCAGGACAACAACATATCCTTATATAAGAGGTTACATGAGGACATATCAAACCATGGTTATTTTCCCTTCACCATGTAAGCCTAAATTCTATAATATATATGGACCAAGCTGGAGTGACATTTTTTTTTCAGTACGTTTCTCAGCATGAATCGCGGATTGTCCGTCAAGTGTTTTCTGTTGTTACTTTGTATTTTTGTCTATAAAGAACCTCTTTTTCAACTTCCGTGTCTTTACTGCTTTTGGGTCCAAATTCTGCACCTCACGTGACAGCGTTGTCATGGAGATCAGTCCCCGAGTGTTGATAAAAGTCATAGCCTCGCGTTACAACACTAAACTTATCTTAACTTTGCATCTTTGCGATTATGGAAAACATTATTCATCAGAATAAATATAATGATAACAATAATGACTCCAGGGAGCAGGAATACCTCAACTTGCATTCTTGTAGTTTGGCTTCAGTCCAGAGTTCAAAAAGAAGTTCAGTTATCCCATTTAGACTACACACTTCATATTCGCTGGGAGTGTCCATTTGAAAAATCATGTGATACTAATTTATGGAGAAAACGGAAATCAATTTATCAAATGTTGAAATGTGACAGCTCAATGTTAGTTAAATATTGAACATTATTATTAGTGTACAGCTATCGCTTGTTGCAAGGAAACAGGCCTTAACTTCCATTTTGGCCTGAATTTTGAAGTGAGAAAGAAAGATGATAGTGTGTCGAAATTGCCTTGGAGGTCTAAAATCAGATGTGCTGAAAAGGGAAATTTGCGATATACTGGAGCAAAACTGGGCACTGCGGTCAAAGCATTTCAAGCCCTCCATCAAAACAATAATTAGATTCCAATACTTGGTATTATGAAACCTGCTTCACTTTTCGCTCTGGCACAAATCCCATTTCATCTCTTGATTCATCCCCTTGGCTCTCCTTCCTTATTTTTTCTAAATTCTTATACAAAAGACCAACAATGGAAGCAAAAGGAGTTGAGTGCGTCCTTGTCTGCACTTCGGCCTCTTTCTCCTCATGTGATGTAACCTCTAAGGACATCCACAATCGCAATTTATTTTATATTTTCAATCATGAAAATTACCCTGCCATTCAACAACATTTGAACTCTAAAAACAGTCCTTCCTCGGGTCTCCTGACGGCCTCACGACTCTGGCTGGAAGAGTTCGGTTTAGGTGAACGGTATGGGATTTTTTTAATAGGTTTTAGGTGAACTAATGAATACACACACACACACTCACACGCACGCACACACACATACTCACCAACAAAAAAAAGAAGAAAAAAGAGAGCAATGATGATGACATGTCAAATCGGTAAAATTACCGAATGAGCAATACTGAGCTCTCCAGAAAAAAACAACTCTAGAGAACTCTAAAAAACGCTTTAAACATGGCGAGGCACCCGGATTGCTGGTTTCAATGAACATGCAAGGATTGTATTGGGAATCTTGTCAGTCAGTGAAATCATGAAGTTGAATGGAATTTCTCAATTTTTTTTGGGTGAAATGGGGAAGCAAAGCCATTGTACAATAGATTTCATTGCTTGTCAGTACACAGCAGATGATTATGGGATAAATTATTTTGCTAAATGGGTTTTCATATTAATTAGAAATAAAAACTGAAATGCCTGCAAGAAGTAGAACCGTCAAATCCATCGTCCATCCTCGCAACAGTCCAGCGCAAGCCTACAGACATTCCGCAAAACGGCACAAATAGCTCACTGTCTACAGAGGAGACCCCCCGTCCCCCCCCTGAAGGTTTGAAAACGACCAAAGAGGACGTTTTTAGTGGGAGTGTAGAGCATTTTTGGGTCCAGGCCATCTCCATAACATTGGATTGTATTTCACTGCACTGTACCTATTGAGGGAAACGATTCTAAAAATGTGACCGAGGCTAGAAAGGGCTGAGTAGTCATGGAAAACAAGACATGAAATATAAGTGCCTAACTTTAACGCGTCCTTGCTTGTATTTTATAAACTTTCTTGTTGTAGATGAATGTTTGTTTAACCCACACGTGTGTTTACGTCAACGTGTTGGATTAAGATATTGAAGGTCTCTGTACACTGGACTCTAAAGGCGCAGGTGTTTTCAGTCAGACTGTGGTTTCTTAGTCCTTACCCCAAAGGATTTTAAGAGACTGATGGTCCTTTTAGACTTTTACCTCCGGAGAGCTCGACCTACTGCAACTCACAGAGGCCTTTTAACCGTTCATATACAGCCTTTTTATTTCTGCAAAATTTTGCGTTAATGTTGCAAGATTTACCGTCTCCCCGTGGATGCTATAAAGTCACAGCGCCATCAAATGCTTCCTGCCCTTGCTGTAAAGCTCCGAAAACATAACACACTTGTAGCAATATTTCAACCACAGTGCACGCCTTCAACCATAGATAATTTTGAGCAAAGAGAAGAAAACGTTGTTACAGACATGGGAGGAGAATGCGGTTATCCTGTCCACTTGTAATATACGGCTGTTCTGCTGAGCCTTTGGCTTTGAGACAACACGAATCGCTCTCCTACATGGACACAGGCATGTACACCCACAACCACAAGCGTGTAGCATGTAGACAGACACGCCTCACGTGGACAGAGACTAATGTGAGCCGATGAGCCTGTCAAGCAAGAAGAATTTTTTTTTAAAAGCACCACCAGAGAACTCAAGGAGAATTGGGCTTCTCGCTAGATTGCTGGAAAGTAAGATTGATCGGTAAATTGTCAGACTACAGACACTTATGTTCATGCTTTATGGTTATGTACTCCGGTTATGTATTTCTGGACTAAAGTCTTAGAAAAAATTTCCGCTATTTTGGACTGTAGGATACCTTTATCTCCAAACTTGTGTTTGCTAGGTGACCTAACAACAACTGACTTACCACATAAACAATTTCAATCTACACTTGTAGCCCTTACTATCGCTAAAAAAACAATTCTTGTTAACTGGAAAAATAAACAAACTCTGAATATCGACCAATGGTCTAACCTCCTCATAAATCACATTTTAATGGAAAAAATATCTGCCTCAAATAAAAACCAAATATCAAAATTTATAGAAACATGGTCTACGTATATAGAATTTTTTAACCTAATTCTGGTTACTTAATTCTGTCTGTTAGCGAGAGCCACTACATCGTGATAACTTACATTGATGTTTCTGCATTTGGCAATTTATTATTATATTATATTATTAGTATGGGATTTTTTTTAATGGGCTTTAGGTGAACTGATGAATACACACGCATGCACGCACACACACACGCACATACACATACTCACCCACATACAAAAAAAAAAATATATATATATATATATATATATATGTGTGTATATGTATATATATGTATATATATTTAAAAAATAATAATAATAATAAAAATAAAAATAAAACATTTATTAATTTTTTTTAATTAATTTGTTTTTTTTTAAAAAAGGAGAGCAATAATGATGTCAAATCGAATGAACAATACTGAGCTCTCCTGGGGGGGGGGGGGGGGGGGGGGAAGGTAAATTGTCTTGGCAAGATTGAGTGATGATATTTTTTGTTGTAGAATCTGAGTTTCATACTTTAAGACAATTTCTTAATCATAATCCTAAAACTGCTATCACTGTAAGGCTTGCTCAACACAGAAACAGACAACATACAATGATGTTAATTTATTTCTAATGAATTAGCTAATTAAGTAATTCCAGTCATTACTGTAAAAAAAAAGAAAAAAAAAAAGGTAAAATTCACCATAAAATTTTTTAGACAATCTTGCTTTTGTTATATGAGATGTAAACTGTAAAGCTTTCATGCAACCGATTCATAGGCTTGCAATAGCTGGTTCACAACTCTATAATCGATGTATTAAAGGATTCCTGGTGGATTTTGTATCAATTGAGAAGTCTGCTACTGATGTAGTCGTATCTCTCTTCTTTACGATTACGGTTTATCGTACCTAAGGGAAGGGTGTTTGTCAACTACAAATTTGGGAATTGTTGTCCAAGTCTTACACCATGTGTACTTTATCTTTCGAGTAAAATGGAAAATGCAAATGCAGCGGGGTCGGACGTCACTCAAAATGATGATGATGATGAGTGCGGCTCATTTAGTGACCATTTTTCGGAGTCATATAGCGGCAGATATGGCGCATATATAGGGGTGTAGCGATAAGGGCAATATTGCAATATTAAAATTGCAGCGGTTATCACTCCCATAAATCAGACAAATCAGCAAATATTTTTCATCATTTCCAACAAAAAACATTACTTTCACCTAGACCATGATACAGTATACAGTATCGTGAGCTTTTTTTTTTTAATATTACCAACCTCCCAACAACATTGTGATAAGTATTGTATTGTGAGGTTCATATTGTGATATTTATCATAATTGTGAGTGATTTGTGACAGTTAGATATAATTGCATCCCTAGCACATATAGCCTACCCTGAAATGGTCATCAGCTCAGACCAGCAGTGAAACGTAGCACTTGTGTGCTATAAGCCTGTACCCCCCCCCCCCCCCACCCCACCCACCCCCCCCCTAAAATGGATCAGTAGGAATTGCAACTGTTCGGCAGTCAAAATCAAAGGTAGGTATGCAAAAATCTTTATTGTCTGTTAAACTGCTTTTTAAAAGTAGTCCTGCAGCTCTTGTGAGCCTACCAGGCACTCATGGCTAGCAGCTAGCCACTAGCTAAAATGCTAATTTGAGGGCAATCCTTGGTTGAAGATCCTCCTATGGTCAAATTATTTTCGATCATTTCGAGAAGTAGGCTTACCTTCATTTTAATCCATGGCTGTTTTTTTTTTTTTTTTTAATCTTTTGAATCAAAATTTAAAAGCACTGTAGCAAAAATAATTAGTCGTCAAAACGGTGTGCAGCATATCACACCATGTTAGACCTGTGCTATTCAAATCCCCCAACATGATATTGGCAATAATGATAGCATTTTCTATGGGAGGTTGGGGTGTGGTGGGGTGAGTCTTTAGCAGTTTTCTTCAAGCTCTCTCTTTATGCGCGTCTTATGCGCACACATAACTATAGGTTGCAAGACGTTTTTTTCTTTTTTTTTTTTACTTCCACAATAATTAAATTGGCTTCCATTCATTTCCTGGGGACTTGTCTTAACCACAAATTACCCGAGGTAAGCCTTCAGTTAACCCAAGTGCTGATTAAACCCTTCACGAAGCTTCATGTATGGATTTATAGTTGAATAATGATGATTTATCAGATTCACAAGTGAACTGTATGATGAATATATATTATATATGATTGCTTTCACAGTGTCTTGTCTATTTCTGGCTCTCACTTTGCGGGCTTTTTCTTACCTTATTCTTTCTACATCGTGTAGGTCGGATTGTGAGACTCTGGTCTTTTCCTGGCCCAACAATGACAAATAGAGCCTTCAGATTACCACCCACAGACGTGCAATCAAACACAGAAGACGGAAACGAAAAAATTACGGTATGACTTCAAACCTTGTCATCCCTGAAAATTTTAATTACAACCTGACCATGAACTGTGGCGTTGCAAGTGCGACACAAACGAGAACACTAATTAACTGGCTCCACCGGCACCTCAACAGACTGCGGATCTCCAAAATCAAATGACATTGCAAGCCACTGCAAATCACACGTCAGTGACCAACATTAGTCTGATATGATGTCACATCCCCTAAACACTGACGCCAGTTAAGCTGAGCGAGAGCAGGGCAGAAACACACGTGTGTGTGTGTGCACTGTACATATGAAGGTGTAACTTACTAATGAATGCATACAGCACACAGGAGGGTTTTGTCCATAAATGAGTGTGTGCGGTGTATGTGCAGGCAGATTAGAATGAGAGAGAGCATGACAGTGGTAAAGGCTACAGTGGACGTCGGCAGTGAACCTGTGGATCATCCAACAGTTGATGACAAATGGGTGAGAAGCAGAGATGGGTGTGCCAGCGAATTTTGACCGCCCGTCATTCGTCAACGGCCGGGACACTTGTCTGTTATCGGTAATCTGTCATTATTCCAATTATTCAATTAACCCTGGAGAACCCACGGGGTCAAATTTGGCCCTTATAAATTCTGCTACTCAAATAACAAAGACCTTTTTTTTTTTTTTACAAATTTAACTTCAAAAGTCCAGAGTGCCACTTCTGACCCCTGCATAGGGCCATCTAGTGGATGAATATTGCACTTACATGAGTCAGAGTGGTGGTGACAAGATGGCTAAAATTAAACAAATAAAACAAAAAATATATATTGTTCAATGTAGCTGTGTATTTGATTGATTATTTTCTTAAATTCTAAATAGTTTACTGACAGTTTTTGTTAGTCTGATTTTTTGAAATGATACCCCTAAATCCCAAATTGTCAAATTTCGCCCTAATCCTAAATTAGGGAATAAATTGAAAAAAACATTGAAAAAACATTTATTTTGGTGTTCAGTGAATTTATAGCAGTCATTTAATGTATAATTCATAATTTTCCAAAGAAGAAAAGGGTTCTTGGGTTCTCCAGGGTTAATATTCCATAAAAAGGCTTTTGAAGCCATATGGTAAACCTAAGAGGAATTCCCCCAGGTTGAAAAGTCTACATACATTTAACAAAATAAATGAAAACAAAGAATTGGGAAGTGTTTACAACAGCTTTTGCTCATCTGCTCTTCACTCCCGTTGATTTATGACTCCTCCAGAACACAAGAAACGACAGCGCTTCTGAACTACAGCATATGCAGGGCTACTACACAAACCATGGTCCGCTTAGGTTATTAATTCTCGTAGGTGCACAGTGCCGAAAATGTGGGCAATGTGGACGACGGGCAGAGGAGGCATGGTTGCTGAAATAACAAAATGTCACCACATGGAGCTGCGCGGACTTCGTGGATGCATCAAGCACAAACGTTTCAGTCGTCAGCAAATGGAGAGTCTGTCAGTTGATACTGACAAGTTATTGACAATTACATTGACGGACGAAGAAACATTTTCCGTCAAAGCTTGATCCAACAAAACATGCATTTGTCATTGACGGATTGACGGACCTTCCTTCAATAGTGATGCAATGCCCACCTATTATAAGCAGGGGCCATATTGCTAAATAAATGCCACACTGCAGCAGTGATTTAAACGTCAGGGTGTGATCTCAACCTCAGCCTTGCTTTCGCTGCTTTGCCAGTCAAGATTGGCTAATTTCCAGTCGTACATTGAATGTTTGTGTAACCTAATGGGCATGCACAAGACAATTGCATCCCTTTATACAAATGAACAAGATATGGGTAGCATAGTGTGGCCGTGTGCCAACATAAGACACACACGTACATGCATGCTAATGTGCCAAAATATTTAGTCCTGTCCACACTGACCTCATAGAGGATTGGCTGTGGCAGCTCTCCAGCTGAGGTATAAAGATACAAATCAAACATGACAGATGGACATGAACCCACACACAGCCGTGCATGCACAAATAGACTTTTATAAAAGCATAACATAACCACACTAAGGCCAGAAAGACCATGTAACATAAACAGCCCGATATCCGTCATCACATGCTGGGATTTTCATCTTCTAACACACTATGATCTGAGATAACACTGAAATGTACATTATAGTAAAGCACTTCTGTTTCCGTTTTGCAGCAATTAGCATTAGAATATAGCTAGGTTTCATCATTATTCACAAATCTGTGTAAAACACTGGGGAAAAGAGCTTTTTTGCAACATGCCCCTGGTTGATCTCTTATACTCTGCTGCCATCTGCTGGCCGTTTTCTGTAATAACTACCATTGCTTTAAACGACCTCTCTAGCATAAAAAACAAAAACGTATAATATGTTTTTGGGACCATGGCAACATTTAAAATAGAATGTTTGTATACGTTTCTGGGAGCAAATTAGTTAATGAAGCTCACCAAAGTGGCCACAGGTTCTGCTGCAGTGCTGTGCTGGATTTCACTTTCCTTTTTTTCTTTGGTCCTTCCTCGGGTCTCCTGACGGCCTCACAACTCTGGCTGGACGTGTTCGGTTTAGGTGAACGGTATGGGATTTTTTTTCCAATAGGTTTTAGGTGAACTAATACAATAATACTAATACTACACAATCACTCGCACGCACGCACATACACATAATCACCCACATACAAAAAAAATTACAAAAAAATAAAAATAAAAATTAAAAAAATTATTATTTTTTTTTTTTAAAAAGGAGAGCAATGATGATGACATGTCAAATCGGTAAAATTACCGAATGAACAATACTGAGCTCTGCAGAAAAAAAAAAAAAAAAAAAAGTTCTGCTGCAGCCATGTTGGATGGTATCTGGCATCTGACATCTCTCCTGACCGCTACAACACCTGCAAGATCACAATTAGACTTTGGGATCTTTTTCTGTGTGTGTTCTGCCTGCTCGTTATCACAACTGCAGCCAACAAGTGTGATGGATGTGGCCAGAGCAAAAAGGATTAGGTAAAAGAGGAGAGAGAAGAAAGGAGCTGTCAAAGATGCTTCGAAGCCCAAAGGATAAAAGCCAAATCTCCCATGTCAACAAAAAAAAATGCATCGCAGGACAATTATGCTGTGTAAAGCACAATCTACACAAAAAGAAATGCCTAATAGACAGCAGAGAGCATTCTTGAAAGACAAGAACTTTTTTCTGTTCATGATGTTCATGTTACAAGAGCTTTTGTCGCTATACATGGCGACAGGGAGGCTTTAAAAGGCAAGTCACCAAGTGGAATGTTGACAGGATCGCTTGTGTGTTTTCCGAGCTTGCCTTCACCCTGGCGTGTTGAGACCGCCGAGCCTGTGTGTGGTCCTTGTGCGGTTCAGCTCCTCAGAATCATTTCC
This sequence comes from Vanacampus margaritifer, assembly GCF_051991255.1. Taxonomy (NCBI): domain Eukaryota; kingdom Metazoa; phylum Chordata; class Actinopteri; order Syngnathiformes; family Syngnathidae; genus Vanacampus; species Vanacampus margaritifer. The sequence goes on along the minus strand of NC_135432.1, from coordinate 5,619,134 downwards.
ATTTATCTGTGGACCTTAATCTGTCGGTAAAACTACTGGCATCTTAACAGAAAGTAACTTTTGGTGGAAAACTAAGTCACCGTGCCGAATATAATTGACACCTTAACTAAATGATTTAACTATAGTGGTGCCTTTGCTAATGAGTGACATTAGCTAGCGCATGTTAGCCCACATGAACCATTAGCCTAAACAGGCTCATTAACAATTTTGACTTTGTTTTCAATTTTGACTGTTTTCATGTAGTCACCACGGACAAATAGTTTAGTTGATGAATGTGCATAGACCCTTTTGAGGGTATTTTCCTTCGTGATCAATGACTCTTTTCAAGGAGACCCATCCTACCACAAACAGCAGTGTACCGTACATCAGGAATGTGGTTGCTAAACCATAAAATGCATTCAGCAAAGTTTTTCTCGCTTTTGATGGACATTTTCTGGGTGTGGCTGTCTTGGCCACAGAATTATGAGCCGGGGCCGTTCTGTCAAGATAAATATACAGTACACATTGTATGACGCTGCGCTAGGGGGTTGGTGGGGGTGTTGCACTAGCTTTGATTCTGCTGTTTTGCTTTCTTTCAAATATGCATTTTATACCCCCATCAAACATTTTTTGAAAGAACCATCAGAGACCGCTGACTTTACATATGTACTTCTGAATGAGACCAATCATTTTCTTGTCCAAAGACACCTCAAAAACAGGTTGACCATATTTTAAAAACTGAAAATTTTAGCTAATGCTAAATGCAATCTTTGTTGACTCAACAGCGATAAACAAGACAATGGACTCGCCATTATCCAAGCTTTTTCTCCTGGTCCCTGCAGCTTTCGGAATCCGGCCGTGCCATTTAACTCACGCCGGTTCCTCATTTTAACAAAAATATAGCACTAGAAAGTTCAGCTTGCATTGGATCCAATACCAGCAGCGATCACAGATTTGGGATAGTAGGACTACATTTCCCATGATTCTTAAACACAAAAGCAGGAGATAGTTCAACGAAAACAAGCCCAATGTGAAAGTACATTGGAATGAATTTAACAGTTAAATTCCCTTTAATGGGATCATCGTATGAATCGCTATGACAACTGTGTGATTGACATACACATGGCAACAAATCGGGACGGGACCTAAGTAACATTGTGACAAAACAATGGGGCGAATCCACCGGGACACAAGACTCTAAAACCGGGACATTTGGTCAACCTACCCAAAAGATAAGATGCTATAGCTACTAAGAGAAAGCCGACTAAATTTCTTTCTGCTTTCTCTTTCTAAAACTGGATATCTTGAGGTGGTCTTACCATCAAAATATGAAGAATGTGTTCTATTACTGGTATGAAGGAAATGGTGACAGGCATTTATCACTCGCTCAGTCTGATGGTGACGGCAGGACTGCGATTGCAGTCGATCCCAGGGGAGAAGATCGCTTCCCATGAGTCTGCCTTAACGCCGATGTTGTGTCGCAACACACTTTCATATAACTCATCTGGCAACCAGGAAGGAATCACAGACTGGATTCAATGTGTGTTGACCCCAAACAGCTCTCAGCCCATTATAGAGTGATAAATGACCTAGCAACGAGACAGGGAGTCTTTGGAGCATTGGAAGAGGAAGAACAGGATGAACTGGGAGTGATTACAGTCACATAGCTCTGCTCAAGGGGACAGAATTGTTGAAATAGTATAAGAAAGCTCATATTTGTTAGAACAGTGAGGTTTTACTTTGTCAAACTCAGGTGGCGACTGGGTCAGAGGTGCCAAAGAAGGAGATCATGGGGACCTTCAAGTTGACAACCACGGATGAGGCGCCGGGGATTCTCTCACAGAACTTCTGTGGTTTATTATTTCTTGTGCTACTTTTGTTTGCACAAACACAATAAGATTGACCCAACATGCCATCAAATCATTTTGCATGCATGTACGCATATGGCCTGAAAATGAATATCAAAGGATTGTTTGTGTCTATTTGCTGAACATTTGCAGATGTGTGGCACTGTTGAATTCAATAGCTTTTTATGTGTCTGTGTTGATGAAAGAGTTCTTGGTCAAAGGTGTACAGTGTACACAAAAGGACAGAAGGACGAAACAACAGATGTACACACGCACGCAGGCACGCAGGCACGCACGCACGCACGCACACGGGTGACTGCCACATTTCTATTGAGCAGACCAAAACGGAAAGAACAAAGAGAGCAAAACACGTAAAACCCAAAATCTGTCTGCAATTTGGGAATTCAAACTCAATATGAAAGCTCTTCATCCCCTTTTATTTAAACATGATTTTATAAAAATAAAAATAAATAAAAGAAACAAAAAGAGCACACAAACACGACCAATATCAAAGAATAATGCAAAGCTTAAATTTGAACAACTACTCACATCAGAGGACTCAAAATCTCGTAGTCACAGTTTATGGGTACCACTTGTAAATTAAATATTAAACTCTTTAGTCATATATACTGTACAGATATAACTCACATATCATAACAAAACATAATTTGACTTTTTTTTTTTTTTTTAAACAAAACGTACGCTTAAACATTTCTTTACCCCCCCCCCCCCAACAACATATAGTTAAACTTCATTGTTTTTAAATCTTCAGAATGATAAATGTCCATGAAAATTCGGTACCAGAAGAAAGTGCACCGGTCTTGCTGCAAACGGGTGGTCCGTTTTGTGGCTTGAATGCCCTCTTCGGAGTGTCAGTAAGACGACTTTCTCATCAAGCTCATATCTAAACAACTTTTGAAAAGCAAAGCTTTTGTGCATGTGATATTGCAATAGCACCTGACTGATAACACGACATCGGAGCTCTCAGTCCTTCATGAATATTTCCTAGCAGCTAACGCAAGAAAATGACTTTTAACGGTTGTGAAAGGTGCTATAACTAAAACGTTGGGCAAGTTTTGGGGGTGTTTTTTTTCCCCAGATTGTTTCCTTTTGTGTGAATTCTTTGTGATCGTTTTACATGCCAAAGTCGATCCAATAGAAAGTTCTGGATGGATGCACAGATGCAGCCGACTCTGGTCACCTGGGGAGGAGCGCCAGGAGGATGCAGAGCAGTGTTGCAGAAAAAGACGGCGTGAGAGTGTGAGCTCCTCCACACTCCATTGAGTTCTCCTGCAGAAAGAAGTGGGCCAAACGTGATGATGTGGAACAGATATGGGAGATTTTAATACATCCAACATGCTGGCTCAGCTGAGAATACAACACGCAGACGAGTGAATTGGCATGTGAATACCTCAGGGTGGAACGGGTGACAGGGATCCGGGCGCCTCCTGTCCTTTTGCATTTTAAGTCTCTCACACTTCAGAGACTCATTATGTGAAGGGAAAAGTTAAGGTGGATAAAAATGATGATCTGCTGTCCGAAAAGTCACTAAACACTCCCTCTTCTCTATTTAGTTACTTTGGTTTGTCAAGAACAGATCTTGTTTTGAGAAACTGTACATTGTGGACAGTCAGTGTGACGGCCATTAGGTTTTTACAAACTAGCATTGACAAAACTTATTGACAGGCGGAAATTATACAACGGCGTCAAATGGCAACACGTGGGCAAAAATTGCAAAACCTAAGCTGTCAATTCCTAATAGTCTCATGTCTGTCTGAATGATACCCAAAATGAAATAGAAACATTGAAGTAAATAGTCACTTTTGGGATGCATCTAAACCCATTAAAAAGATATGCAAGTAGTCAAACTTTATAAAGCCGATATGGTTGTAAAGATAAACAATGCTTTGGCTCTTTACATTTCTATGGAAAATTTACATTTAACCCTGGATAACCCACGGGTTCAAATTTGGGCCCTATAAATTCTGCTACTCAAATAACAAAGACTTTTTTTTTTTTTTTTACAAATTTAACTTCAAAAGTCCAGAGTGCCACTTCTGACCCCTGCATGGGGCCATCTAGTGGATGAATATTGCACTTACATGAGCCCGAGTGGTGGTGACAAAATGGCTAAAATGCCCTAACCCTAACCACAAATAAAACAAAAAAATTATATTGTTCAATGTAGCTGTGTATTTGATTGATTATTTTCTTAAATTCTAAATAGTTTACTGACAGTTTTTGTTATTCTGATTTTTCGAAATTATACCCCTAAATCCCAAAGGGTCAAATTTCGCCCTAATCCTAAATTAGGGAATAAATTGAAAAAAAAAAAAAACATATATTTTGGTGTTCAGTGAATTTATAGCAGTCATTTAATGTATAATTCATAATTTTCCAAAGAAGAAAAGGGTTCTTGGGTTCTCCAGGGTTAAAGGTCATTATTGTTGAATAAACACACAACTTTTTAAATGATTTGTGTCAAATGGGCAACGTCAGTACAGTTGCATCTCATACATGGGACCCAGACCCCAATGCTTTACAGTTCAGGCCTTTCATTGAATTTTTTTAAGTAAAGGATATACATAATTTCAACAGGATCCATGGTGATTGGCTCGAACATGCTGCAATCACATTTATTGTCCACCACCACCATGAAGAGATTACTGCTGGGGATCTGCTGAATTACAAAGGACCTGCCAATCACAGCCAGAGACAAAATCATCAGAAAATGCATTCATAACACTGGGGAACACAATTTTTGTCGATTAAGGTTTAACAGCTGTTATTTAAACACATTTTTGGGTGTGGAATCCAATAATGATCTCAGTATTTCCTCTATCACATAGTTGTAATGATCTAATAATTATCCTTATTTTCTCAAAAAAATATTATATAAATGTGTAAATAAATACATGTGTAAATAAAACACTAGGATGGAAAAGTTAACAAGCTTTGAAAACTAAATTCCCTCATAGCTGTAAAATGAGTCTAATCCTAATCAGCTCTTCTTACTACAGTCTTACTACAGGTGGAATTTTGCTTATCTGGAAAGTAAGCTGTGAAGAAAAAAACTTGATGTGGTGGAAAAAAAACGGACACAAATTTGTAATCAGCATATCAATTTTATTTTTAATCAGCATTAAAAGCTAAGTCAACAGAAATATTTTTTTCACATTGTTCCCCAGCGTAGTAAATTGTAGAGTCGCCTGGTTGCATTAGAAATCTTCTCCTTTGGCGTAGAAGAGCGGCTCGACTGGACGCGCATGAAAAGTCCTTGCCAGCTGTCAATCAACACATAGCGGCAGGAGCGCACATCATCATCCTCAATCTGTCCTCTTCAACTTTTCTCTTCTACTCAATCCAAGGTGCGCTTCAATGAAGTGTTGCCTAACATAAAACATTCTGGAGGAGACAACGAACTCTTGATCGACGCTTCGTGGCTCCCTTTTTTACTGACTGCTTGGCTTGCCTCAACACAGTTCATGGTAAACTTTATGAAGAAAAGAAGCCAGACAGATGATCACTTCTTTATGTCATCTCTTGACTCCCTCCCTTTTTTCTTCTTCTCTTGCTCGTTGATTTACTGAACTCACAGAGAAAGTTTTAGCAGGGACTATAAGAGTCGCTAATTTAAAGAAACTCTCTTCAAAGATAATGTTCAGTTTTCGAGCAGAAGGAATGCACCACTTCATATGTTGCCTTTCATATCTTATTCGAGGAATTTAATTTTTCATCCATCCATTTTCTTAACCGCTTGTCCTCACAAGGGCCGCGGGGGTTGCTGGAGCCTATCCCAGCTGGCTTCGGGCAGTAGGCGGGGCACACCCTGAACTGGTTGCCAGCCAATCGCAGGGCACACAGAGACGAACAACCATACTCACAATCACACCTATGGTCAATTTGGAGTGTCCAATCAACCCGCCATGCATGTTTTTGGAATGTGGGAGGAAACCGGAGCACCCGGAGAAAACCCACGCAAGCGCGGGGAGAACATGCAAACTCCACCCAGGAAGGCCGAAGCCCGGACTGAATTTAGTTTTTCTAAAGGCAATTTTTTTTTTATATTGCTCTCGTACTTGGTCACGTTAGGTGTGCAGATGTATTGAATGTTGACACCACCGATACTACTATCGGCATTGTTCTCCTTTCCCTCAGTTCCATAGCCTCATCTTCTCTCTCGTCTGTCTTCGGCCCTGAAACGTTGAGTTGGATGCCCTTGCTTCCTTCCAAAACCTCTATACATAAAAAAGTGTCTTGAGGCTACTTTTATTGATTCCGTACATAAATAGAATGGGATTAAATTGAACTAGCATCTTGGAACAAAAATGACCTCATAACTACAGGAATATTCTCCTAATTTAATAGCATGACTATTTCAACCAACCGCAAAGAGCCTTCAGTTCCGGCATTTTACTATACTTTAAAACAGTCATCGCACCATGAGAGAGCAAATCAGCATACGGGCCAAGACTGTCCCGCTCGTAGTGAACCGGGCGTGCTGATGTTGAATCTGCTGCTCTTGGAGGAAAACAGTCGTTGACTGCACGCCCGATGGCCTTGAACATACCGTACCCACGGCAACACCACACACACACACGGGCAGTGTAAATCTTGTAAGAAAAGACATACACAGTCGCACACACTTAGAAGGACGCGATCAAAATAGCACCGGCCGGAATTCAAGGTTAAGGCTATGATAATTATTAGGTCTGCATGCTTTGCTATGGACCAAACAAAATGTCATGCACCTTATTTGCTCACTTTTGGCTCAATGAGTGTGCGGGTTCATATTTTCCAATTCAAATTTTCCATAAATGAATGTGTGGTTTTTCATCTGTCATCATATCCGAGAAATATGATCATTATTACCGCATGTGGTTCAACGCATTAATTCAGCGAGGTTTTTCTGGGTGCGATTCTTTGGGCAGTTCAAACACTTCAACATTACCATAAAATAATAACAAAGTCATTTTTTTGTACGCACCAGCAAAATGTGTTCGTGGAAATGAAATCCACTTTGATGCAGAGCAAAATGTTGCGGCAAGCTACAGAACCGGGATTGTTTTTCAGCCCAGTGACACAAGAGAACAATTTGTTTATTTGAATGGTGTTTCATCAAACAAATCTGGAATTCACTTTGGGGTACCCCAGGGGTCGATCTTGAGCCCTTTATTGTTTTTAATTTACATTTATGACTTTCCAATGTCTTGCAACAATCTTCTTCTTTTATTATTTGCTGATGTTACCAGTTTCCTAGTTGCTGGTGATGACATTAAATCTCTTATTGAATGTGTTAATAGTGAATTATCAAATGGCTTTAATTATTTTACACATGATATTTTTGCAGTAAGAATAAATCTCACTTATTAATAATTAAAGGAGTTCTCAAGTAGCTCGTCTCAAGTTTTTTGGGTGTTGCTTTGGATGACTGCCTCATCTAAAATAAACATACCTTAAAAAACTGTTAACCACAAGATCAATGAAAATCCATCCGTCTACTCATGTAAACTTGTATAATATATATTTTTTAATCTTCATTCATGAATTACTACTGTCAACCCAGAAAATATTTTTAAGAGCCATTTCTCTGTCTGGCACACATGAATCTTCTGCACCTATTTATTTATTTATTTATTAATTAGCAAATATTCAATATTAGCAAATACCAATTCATAAGATCGATTACTTCCATTCTGCATGTTTATGCATAAGTAAGCAAGATCTAACTGACACTTTTCAAAGATTCTTTGCCTTTTTATTTTACTTTTGTATCCAACTAATCATGGTGGCAATTTTCATTTACCCAGTTTAAGATTATATTTAGTGGCCCTACACTTTAAAAAAAAATCTGTAAGCTACTTACAGTTGCAATTCTTGTATGAAAAGTGTTTTATAAATACAGTTTTTATTGATTGATGATTGGATATATCTTTGTGATCCATTATCCTTCTATACAACCTTTAAAAAGTCATATTATTTATCATCTCTTTCTCCTTCGCATTCATGATGATGAAATCTTAACTCTGCATTTATGAACTTGTGATGACGTCTGTTTTTGTCTAATATCTACATTTTATATGTTGTTTTTCACTTAATTGTGCTGAATCAACAAACACACAAGACAAGACAAGACTGTCCATTTCAACTTGCATATGAGAACGCAATGTTACAAGATACTTCATTAGGTACGCCAGTTATAACAGAGTTGTAAACAATCAAAGTAGATTTAAGATTGCTTAAAAAAAAAGCAGAGCTCCGTGATAATGACAATTAAAACTGAGTTTAGTTCAGTTGTTTTAATGAATGCATCCCTGCGGTGAGATTGCGTAAAGAGATGCATGAGGACTGCACACACACATATTTCCCTGACAGTTCCACAGCTGGGAGCAATGAAGGCCCCATTGGAGGGTTCCGGAGAACACCCCACAATTGCCTGACAGAAAAGTGCAAATTGTTAATGGGGACCACACTCATTTTCCCATTTTTAAAAGGAAGCCCTTTTTTTTTCCCACCTCTCAAAATGCCTCGCATATCAAACTGCAAGCAGGTGTTACCAGACAAATGACTTATTTGGATCCTATATTTAAAGATGCAGGAGCTTGTTTTAATGAGCTCTCGGAGGCTTCCTGATTTTCCATTTTAGAATATCACCAAAGAAAAAAATGTAAGTATACTGAAATGATAATCTCATCTCAATTGATCACAAATTCGTTTGTACATATGTGTGTGTTTGTGCGTGGCACATACTTGATGCATCCGTCACAGTCGATGTTCCCCGTGTTTTCTTTGATGGTTCTCTCCGAGACAAAGGCCGGGTACTCGGTGTCGCATGGTACCTGCATGGCCCGGCCCATCCTCTGAGCTGAGCAAGAGGGGAAGAAAAGAGGAGAGGAAAATGATGGGGACGTGAGGAATGGAGAAAGAAGTGCAGGAGTTTGTGAAGAGTTCCTGGAACCTGAACTGCCAAAATAGTTGTGCAAATAGAATGCAAGCAAACAGTTAGACACACCACATCCTAGTAAATATACACGCTTGAGAGAAAACAGCTTTTGTGTAGCAGACCTGTTAAGGACGTGAGCCTGAAGTTGAACTCTCCTGCCACCCAGAGGTGTGAACATGAACTACAGTGTAAAAAAAAAAAAATCTTCAAACGTTCTATTCTACCCGGGTCACTGTTTCAAGGCAGCCTTATCAAAGCGGGAGCTAATCCTACTTTGGATGTCAGAAATAAACATTTGAACATAAGTGGCATCCTTTCATAAGCTCTCCACACATTTTCCCAAGCAAGTCTTCAAGGGAAGTTGGATTACGTCTGTAATTTGAACGGGGTCGTTTAATTACTGCAGCAGTCAATGTGTGCCAGCATGCATGTATTAAAACATGGAGGATTAGTTCAACTCGGTAGGTGTTGCAGACTGGTTCACATTGTAAAGAACTGGAGCGTGTGCTGCTAAGACCTGAGAGCAGCCAGCTGTGAAATTGTCGCATCTGTTTGCTAAGAAGCGGTTCTCAGCTTCCCTTTTATTCACGATAAGCGCATGTGAAAAAAAAGCATTGACTTTCTCCTTTCTCATCCAAACACAAAATATTAGCGTTCGTCGTAACTAAGCTTTAATCCCACACAGGCATTCTTTGCCACAAAGTATCAGGCATCAGAATGTTTCAAATGTTGAAATAATCAGAGCGAATGTGTGCACATGGGAAGAAAATTGAAACCAACAAAGAAAATAAAAAGCTTTCGTTAACTACGCGCCATAGTGGAGATTGCTCACCGCAAGTTCTAACATAATGCACAGTTCTGTACATCACATATATACAGTATGTGATTCTTTCTGGAAATATGAATAAAAAAAACAAATGTGTGTGCTGACAGACACACACCAGGGCTCATTCCGCTTGCGGCAGTCTCATGCTTTTGTCGCTTTTATTTTTGCTGGTTGGAATCATGCCTCTTCTGTTCTGTTTTTCCGTGGTCAAGATGACGTATGAAGTCAAATACAGTACTGGTCTTCTTTTGACTCTGACTTTTGTTCCAACAGTTTATAGATCACTTTACGTTTTGGTCTGTGGATAGTAGGCCTTTCCAGATGGAAAAATGCTTGTTATTGATGCTTAATTGCAAAGAACAATGTTCATTTTTTAAAAAAAAAAATCCTTATAAAGCAGAGAACCTGATTTTTTTTTCACGTAAGGCAAAAGCATAAGTACAGCTGGTTGATTTACAGGATAAAATGTCATATACATTTTAGGGAAATAAGGCAATATTGTAATTGTTAATTTATAAAGAGCAGGGGGTATTAATGCTGGTTAAAATATGTTTCATAAAACCATTCTGCTATGATCAACATAAAATGATTTTTTTTTGCTGTGGTGCAAATTTAACGGAAGACTGTTGAAACTTTAAGACTTAAAAAAAAAAAAAACCGAAATTAATATTAAAAAATCATCGAATGTGGATGATATCATGTTTTCAACTAATAGTGTGAGCTGAAAGCATTCACACTTCTGTTATTCCCATTATTTATTCTGCTTAGTTTTCATCTCTATTTTTGATGTCATTCAACTCCTACATAAAACATCTAATTTACAACGTTCCTATTTCAACATGCTCCAAAAATTCATGCCAAACGTTCATTCCACTTATGTAACGTTTTTTTGCACAATTTAATATTTAAAATAAATAAATCTCCTATTCATTTTCAATGCAACAGAGGTTCAACTTTCTAAGTCAGCATTTCACTCCCATTCCACTCATTATCATCCACAAGTGTGTGATACTGCTTCGGTTGCACAGTTGGTAAAGTGCATTGTCTAGCTACCAAGAGGTTGTGGGTTTGAATCCCAATTCTGACAATACATTGCAAATGTGTCCATTTGACAAGACACTAAATGATATACATACATAAATACTAAATATCATATGAAATGCCTTGCTTAATCACATAAATGTGGATTGGATGGAAAACCAGGGTTTGAATCCTAGATTTTAGTTCAATTTCATATTATAATCATTGTCCAATTATTAAACACCCATTATATTTAATGTCACTTCACATTTTTAAGTTGTTTTCCCCCCCAATATTATTCCATAATCTCAACAACAAAATTCACCCTTTCACAAGCTGGCATTCAGCAAATTCTACGACATCTTTCAGTATTATACTGCATTATTCAATACAATTACATAAAAAGTCGTAGTTTCTTATGAGAGAACAATAGCCCAGCGGTTAAAGCAAAAGAGCAGGGTGTGTGAAGACTAAGGTTCGAATCCAGGCTGGAGCAGATGTTAGTCCAAGTTCAATTTCATGTAATAATCATTGTCCATTATATTCAATGTAATTTCACATTATTACTATTATAACAAATTCCACATGCATTCAAATATTAGCCTTCTGCTTTCAGCACTCACACACAATTTCTCTAGCATGTCTAGTTTTTTTTTTATTTTTTTTAAACAATACTGTTAATGAGAATCAGTCACAGGTTCTTTTTCGCCACTATAAATGACAGGAATAAATAAAGAGAAAATAACATCTCACGTGTGTGTGTGTGTGTGTGTGTGTGTGTGTGTGTGTGTGTGTGTGTGTGTGTGTGTGTGTGTGTGTGTGTGCTTACCTTTTGCAGTGAGGTCAGACTGCCACCAGCTGTACAGGTTGAACTCGACCAAAAATCTATTACATGAAAAGGAACATAGGCCGTAACTACATGTGGAATTTAATTCTACTCTAGCAGAATGAACCACAGTCTTCAGTCCAAATTGCTATACTGTATATTGTCGATGTCTTGTGAAAAACACTTATGTCCATTTTAAAAAAAAAAAAAAAAAAACGTTTTTGGGATGTCTGGATTCAGTTTTATCCCATGTAAAATGTAAAAAATGACAAAAATGAACGTAAGTGTTTTTCACAGGACAGCGACGATATGCAACATTTTTGCAAGTATTTATCATCTAGAATAAAGTTTAAACTACAAGTGGGGTGTGGTGGGGGTACATCTGGGCTACATTCTTAAATTGAACAGAGAGTCACCAAAATAAAAGAGGATGAAAACATACAGACAATATTCACACTATTGCCTCGATGCACCGAAGTGACAACAGAACAGACCACCCAGGAACATCCTGCCGCCACAGAGTGGCATCATAGGCATGCTATTGGCGATACAGGAAACAGCAGGTAGCAATGACTGGTGACCACAGCAACATGCTTGAGTGGAAGCTCACAAACAAGCCCACAGATGGCACACAAACAAAAACACACACGATTTAACCAAAAACAATTTTAAGAGCATTTCTATCACAAGCAGACACCACACTCCCACATCACAAGTCTTACATGACAAGCTCTGTAAGGAGCCACTTGACAGCTGAGAGGAAAGCAAAGTAAGGCTGAAGGAGAAAAAAGAACAAATACCATATATTCCAGGAGTGACGCACTTTTCAAATCTTGATGTTGCTTACAGTAATTTCTGGACTACAAGGCGCACCTGACTATAAGCCGCGCTAGCTAAATTCGGGGAATCCTTAAGTTTGCTACACATATAAGGCGCACCTGACTGTAAGCCACCGGTGTTTTAATGCTACTGCACTGTTCCCGCTACTTTCTTTTCCATAATGAGGACACCTCCTTGTGATCTGATGGATAAGCCGCACCTTTGTATTAGCCGCAGGGTCAAACGCAAGTGAAAAAAGTAGCGGCTTGTAATCCAGAAATAGATTTTAAAAAATAAATAAATAAAAGGACGAGTATAAAACTTACATCCAACAGTGTGTGTCCACTGTCACTGCTCTCTGAATACACCCAACACAGAGCCTGGTAGTCATAAAGAGTCACCCTGCGCAGACACAAGAAACCTCTCAATTAAACGCTTCATAATGTGAAGACAATGAAGTCAAAATAAAGTCATTTCTCAAAGATTCCGATTGACACATTTTTGTGCTTTTTGAGCTGACATTAGAGACGTTTCTTCTGAAAAAACAAAAACTGTGAACTATTCTAAAATGCAGAAGTAAAAATGAGGGGTGTTCGACACCACTTTGTTTCAGGCCGATACCAGTATGAGTACTCAACTCTTGAGTATTCACAGATACCAAGCACTGATACAACTAGTTCTTTGGATATCTAGAATATCAGAAAGAAAGAAAGAAAGAAAGAAAGATAGATTAACTTTATCTTGGGTTTAATCAGAAATACACTTTAAATGAAAGTAGTTAAAAGGGTGTGTACACTTGTGCAACCACATTAAATTAGATTTTCACTTTCCCACTAAAATTTTAGTTTTTTAAAAATTGAATTGCACATGTTATCAGTCACTTTAGACGATTTGTTCTAAAAAAAATAAAATTTAAAAAAGTCTGGCGTTTGAAAAGGGGTGTATAGACTTTTTTTTTTTTTTTTTAATCCATTGTACATGTAATCTAGAACTCTCTCACAGCATTCTAAACACAAATATGTCATGTTGTGGTTAGAAGTACATCACATCTATGCAACTGCTGATATTTGCCAATGTTTGTGCTTTTAGTTTGGAAAAAGTGCAACTTAAAACGGGTTTTGAAAAGAGCCATTTGAGAGCAAGCAGGCTTATGCTGCTTTCGACATGGTATGCAAATCATATGGAAAAAGTGAGGAACCACATAGCTAGTTGTACTTGCTGGCATGATGTGAGAAGGATAAAACCTTCTGAAGCTGGCTGCCCGTCTTGCTCATACCCTGCACATCACATGACGTACAGTATCTCATATGTACAAACATTTTTGCAGTTAAACACTTTTCATCTTCGGGTATATTTGACGGGACCGTTTCGTTTATCTGAGGGGACCAGGTTAATCCGCAGCTTGGGGTCAGATGAAAACCTCAGTCACAGGACCGATGACACAGCTGCTACGCACCACCAGGAACCAATTAGCACTAAGCCAGGTCCCATTATGTTGTAAGCAGCAAACCTGTGCTCGTGTCCAAATGTGATACATGTGAGTAATGCATCATACATGCTATTTGGCATGCAAACTTGTTTCCTCATTCTCAAAGGCAAATTCTCATCAATTTGCCTTTCTAATGCTCGCATTAGGAAACGATCGTCATGTTTAATCGCCAAAGTGGGCTGAATGCAAAATCCTGACAAATAAGTGGGCATTTTGCATTGAGCTCAAAATTGAAGATTCATCCAAATTAAAAGTGTTCACATCAGCACGTTGATTCTGCACAGATGGTGACAGTTGTGGAGGGTTAACACAGCACTGCTTTCATTGGTGTTAAGATCTACAAGCAATATTATTCACGCATCACGTCATGCTCAATTTCAAACTTAATCCTCATCATCCAACCCTGAAGATTCTCTGAAAGCTCTCATGGGTCTCTTTGACAACTTGTACTCTCAGCACATGAGATTCATGTTGATGATAATCGAAATGATCCTGATTTTGTTGCAAAAGGATGAACAAAAGATGGAAATGAACATATAAATAATTTTTGGGATCTTTGATTCCCTAAAGAGACCACTGAGGTCTAATCAATTAACTGATTCACTCCCAGCCATTTTCACCTAAGCAACCCCCTTCGCTCCCAGCAGTTTAACTGGATTTTGACTGATTTTGCAAGAACCACAGAATATTCTGTTCTATTTCTATAAAAACAGGGAACCTACCAAAATAAACGTATATTTATCTTTTAATTTTGTAGCAACTAGCATCAGAATATACAGTAGTTATATATTTACAAACCTGTTGAAAATACTGGGGAAAAGAAGCTTGTTGTAACATGGCCCTGGCTGATCTCTTATACTCTGCTGCCACATGTTGGCCATTTTTTCTAGTAACTACCATTGCTTTAAGCTGCATCAAAGCCTAGTGTATGCTCTGGCATAAAAAAAAATAAAAAAAATAAAATACGTATAAATAAGTTTTTGGGGCCATCGCAATACTTAAAATAGAACATGTTTATACGTTTTTGGGGGCAAATGAGTTAATATTGTCATATTAGGAACATAATGTATGTGGGAGATTTTTTTCCAAAATCATAGAACCACACTACAACAGCAGCTCTACAAGTTTTGTATCCCCGAAGGTGCGCAAATTCTGCGTGTGTCTGTGATTTCTAGTTTCTCCGGCATTTCAGCAAAAGATTTTTGCGGTAATCCCGAAACGAAGAACGCTTCACCAAGGATCGGAGTTCGGCACTTAATAGCTCAGCATGATTGGCCAAGTTAAGAGCTGTCAGCGCCATTGGAGACATGCTCTCATTCTGTGGCCCGTCTGTGTGCCACGATATTATGCGTGGAATTTCTAACACACCCACACAAAATGAGACTTACCTCTTGAAAGAGCCCATCTGCAGGAGCTTACTCATTACGGCCCCTTCGGCTTCTCCAAAAAAATTCCCCGTCTGAACAGAAAGACAGTCAAAAGTCAAGTTCTTTATAAGCGTACGTCACCAATTCTCAAGGCATGTCCTTTGGGAACACGTCTAGAAAAACAAAATGAACCCCACATGAGCGAGCGCTCTGACAATGGTGGGAAAAAAGAACTTAATTTTTATCGGAACCAACTTCGACTGGTTGGGTTAAAATAGAGAGGCAGGGGAGACAGAGAGAGAGTAATCACACTAAATTGTGACATGATCTTATTGGCAATGTTGATACGGCAGAAGAATTCTTGTACGCACATACACATACTCACCCACATACAAAAAAAAAATAAAATAAAAATAAAAAAGAGAGAGCAATGATGATGACATGTCAAATCGGTAAAATTACCGAATGAACAATACTGAGCTCTCCAGAAAAAAAAAAAAGAAGAATTCTTGTAAACAAAATCCTGTTAATCATGCCAGTGGGGGGGAAAAAACACACTAATACAACCTCCCTTATGTTACAGTTAAGTTTTTGTATTGTACTGTATTTAGTTGCTACAAAGGCTACAATCAACTACGTTGATTTACTTCAATCAATCAATCAGCAATTATCTAGCAAGCAAAAAAAGTGACTAAGAATCACTTTCTCATATACTGAACAGTACCCGTCCATTACAGTCGTCATTATTATCTAAACCACTTGGGGGCAGTATATACAGGTCTAAAGTAAAATGTACTGTATGTAGGATATTATGTATTACGTAGTATGTAGAATTGTTATGTATATTGTTTACATTTTATGATTGCTCACCAAATAACAGATTGCTTTTCTTTAATTAAGATGGTGATCTAATGTAAGATCCACATTAGTAAAATTTCATGTTGCAAAAAAAGAACATTCACATTTGTCCTAGTTTACTATGAAAGTTTGTCTAATCTATTATAAATACTGGACTCTAAAGTGCAATACTCCCTTTTTACTTATTTTCATATTTAACTGTTTATAGTTCCATTTCTGGATTTCAGATCAAGTGTGGCACATGATTCAATAATAATGCGTGTCGAACCAGACTGTAGTCCTCTGCGACCAGGATGAAGCCGTTGTTGTCAATGAGGTAGCAGTTAATGTTCTGTTGAAAAAAACAAACAAAACAAAAAAACACACACACATCACACTCAAGTTCAGGTTGATGTGTAAGAAAGTGACAAGTGAGGAAGGAACGAACCTCATCGTCACAACTTATGGAGCATTTCCCGTCCAGTGCAGCACACTAAGAGAGAGTCAATAAAAGCAGTGAAATATGAGCAAAGGCTACGAACACAAAGCCCCTTGCTAGCTGCTAACCTTTATTATCTTGTCAACTCGTGCTTTAAAATGAATACGTTCAATGAAGCGATTCATGACCCTTTGAAAATAAGTCTTGAAAGTGAAATGAAAAACTCACGAATGGCAAAACTTCGAAAGCAATTTAGTATTTTCTCCTGAAATACTTTTTGTATCAAACTGCACGTCACACACTAAAGCTTGCAATGACGTATTGAAGCTTTATGTTGTATGTTGATGTCGACTGTATTTGTCATTGCGTACCTGTCTGCTGGCTGTCCAGAATTTCCTCTGAAAGAAGTCAAGTTTCATTTGGATGCCGACGGCTGGAAAACACAAAACACTGCTAAATCAGTCCTGACATAAAAAAAAAAAACATTGTTTAGAATTAAAATGAATAATAAGTTAGAAGATGAATTATAGTCACTTAATTGAATGAACTTCAAATCCACACCATCAATTTGAAATATTCCGACTCCTTGCTGACTTGAATGCAACCAAACCAAATTGTATCATTCATTTTAATATCTAGCCCGTCTTTTATCAGAGACGCACACCAGGTATAAATCGGTATAAACTGGTTTGATGTTGTTGATGATTTGTTGGTTCTTAAATTCAATGTTGTACATTTGACTAAACATGACAAACACTGCACTTAAACTGGTGGATGGAATTTTCAAAAGTTTGAAATAAAAGTCCGTGTTTGCACAAAACGTTCACAGGCTTCTGCTAAAAAAAGCACAAATAAATTGTCAGGAAAAGACTACTAAAACATCTTAACTTTAAATCAGGGGTAAATCAGACCCCATTTAAATGGTATCCATTTATACATATACGAGTTATTTATTTTTGACTTTACTCTCTAAACCATTTTTTTTTCATTGAGTTCTGCAGTCACATTATTAATGCAAAACGTTTTTAATCATTTTTCACAATTTTTATGTCTGTTTTTTTAATTTCTGCAATTACATCATATACAGCTGGTGCTTTAATATTTTACTGGAGAATATCCATCCATTCTCTACTCTCATTACGGTCACAGGTGAGCCGCAGCCCATCACAACTGATTTTGGGTGAGAGGTGTGGCAGACTCCTGACTGGTCGCCAGTCAACCACAAGTCTTACTTTCATTATAAAAAATAAAAAAAAAAACACGGTAGTGAATTCTCGGCTGCTAAAACACTTACGAAGGAATTGTATTTTTGTTTTTGTGTATGTCGGTACAATTATTAAGGGCAGTGGTGTGCTGCTGTGGCCTGTTTTAGCCGTCGCGCAGAGGAACAGGTGCAGATTATCTCATCATAAGCTTTGCCAGATCCCTTCAGCAGCCCACCATTTCTACACCCACTTGTAAAAACCCATGAGGAAAAGCTAATTTAAGACGCGGGGCAATGGAAAGAGCGCCTAAGCTAGCTCATGACGCCAAAACAGATACGATATGATTTTTAGACCCGGAAAAAACAAGACGCCAGAAATAGTGACGGTAAGGGATAAAAATGAAGAGGGTGGGAAAAATTCAGTTCTCCATGCAGAATGAATGGAAATCTGTCACAGTGCATTACAGGTAAAAAGAAACAGTCACGTCGTCTTCTTGCTAGAACCTCAGTGCAAAAACACAAAGGGCCTAAATCTGTCATGCTTAAGTTTCTGCACTATAGGGACGAATTAAATTTCCCTCGGTATGATTTACGCATGTGGGGGTGTCCAGCATTATGCTCTGAGCTGGGTTTATGAATCCAAAGATGAAGAGTCATAAAATCCACTCCAAATCCACCCATCGCCAACATCCCATCAGCGCAATCCCCGGCAGGACGCGATGACAACCGGCTTAATGCCGACAGTTAATTGGAATTCGACTAAAGACCGTAAAACCCAAAGACATTTGAGTGAGCGTCTGACTTAATGCAGTATATACAGTACATATAGCCAAGGCAAATGTGTGTGAATTGTGTATTTTATTTGATTTGACACAAGCCCAGATGACACAATCAAAAATAGTTATTACTGTGAAGCAGTTGAGATGACATTTGGGCAGTGTAAGCAGGCTGCAGGGTGCTGCTGACTGCTCATTTCATATTTGAGGCCATGGATATTATTTCACCTCCATGATTTTCATGGCGGTTTTCACAATGTAAGAAAGTCTTTATTTTTTTTATTTGTATAGCTGTACCTGTACACAGAGGTTACCATTAGTGCTGTCACTATCGAATATTTTCAGAATCGATTAATCAACTAATCCATTTTAATTTTGCATTAACGGGCATTAAATAAATCCCTAATTACTGTTTATTAACCAGTCATCGGTGGTTAATTTTTACTTTGCATTTGTATATAACAGGGATGTGATTTGACCAAAGTGAAATTATCTGAAAATTTAGCCGGGGGTCTGGGGGCCGCTGGCACCCAGCTAGGTCCAGGGCAGTGCCCAGTGGGGGGGGGGGGAAGCATGAACAAATAATTATATCATGACCAAATGAAAAGTAACTCATATTAGAGCATACCACAAATGTCTTTGTTATAGCAGAAGATGTTATCTGTCGGAGTCATGTGCATACACAATGAACTACTAAAAAAAAAAAAAATAAAAAATAAAAAAATAAATAAAAATAAAAAATCTATTTTTTTTGGGGGGGGGATAAAAAAAGCGGAATTCCGCGAATTAGCGGAAAAATCACATCCCTGATATAGTGATTAACTCATTCACTGCCATCGACGGCTATAGACGTCAAAAATTCATTTGAACTACTTCTATTAGTTTAACATTTTTCCCACTTTTCCAAGATTTGTTTTATTGTATTAGAACAGATATAAAATTTGCGATTAATCGTGAGTTAACTAGTGCAGCCATGCGATTAAAAATTGTAATCGCCCGACGCCCCTAATTTTTAATAATCTTTTCTTATAAAAAGAAAAGAAAAGATTATTAAAAAATAATAATAATAAAGAAAAGATTATTAAAAATCAGGGGCATCGGGTGATTAAAATTTGTAATCGTAATTAATCGCATGACTTCACTAGTTAACTCACGATTAAACACAAATTTTATATCTGTTCTAAATGTACTACAAAAAAATTCTAGGCTTTCATACTCTTGTTAACAAAAATGGGGAAAAAAATTAAACTAATACAAATAGTTCAAATTGATTTTTGACGTCTATTGCTGTCAATGGCAGTGAATGAGTTAAAAAAAAAGGGGGGGGGCGGGCGCCCTTGATGTTGTGTTACCGGTTTGGTCATTGCTTTCAAAGTAAAAACAGATGTTTGTAAATGTTTTATTTTGCTCAAACACAGAAGATAATCTTTCATGAATAACTACAGAAATCAGTGAACAATTACTGATGATATGCTGAAATCGGAGGATTTGAATTTTTTTAAATGGCTGCAAACGATTACTCAATTATTAAAATAGTTGTCGATTTAATTTGATGATCGATTAATTTTGACAGCTGTAGTAGAAAGCTTTGACGACATATTTTATTAAACTTGTCTGAAGAGTTAGGACCTTTCTGTTGATCCGATACGATCTCAGCAGTGTATTGTTATTGTTAATTTGATCAGCCATTTTTAAATGTACAGTTGTGTCTTCAATTTCAATTGCACGTGTTAGTTTTGATCACATTTATTCAACCTCATCTCATTTTTATTTAGTTACTTTTTAGTTGGCTATGGGCGGAGCATTTTAGTCTTCATTTTAGTCAAAGAAAACACGTACGCACACACACAAAGTGTCAACATTTTGGTGCAGTTTTGGTCAGGACAATCATTTTGTCCTTTTATATTTTTTAATTATGCGTGCTGAATCATTTTATTTTATCGAGATGAATTGTTGACTTAGCAGTATAGCAGTTAGCACACATTCAACTTCACACAATTACTGTATAATAGTGGCTACTATGGCTACATGCTACATGCTAGCAAGTTTGGAATATGATAGCCGTTGGTTAATGTCACATTTTAAATAACTACCACCAAACTTGTTGTTAAAATGTGTCTTTGTGGTAACCTGCGACATGTCACCTCATGTTTGTTGTGTTTTTTTCCCAGCTACCTTATATACACATTCCTTCCCGACGACAAAAATCCAGCATACCTTTTTTTTTTTCCTTCACTTTAATGTAGCGAAAATGTGTCCATATGTAAGGCATGGCCATTAATGTTTTACTTTTAACCTTGCACCTTGAATCCACCATCTTCTGTCTGTCCCATGTGTTTGTGCTCACTGTGCAGATTTCACAGGGGGTGTGTGACTGTATGTTAATGGTGGATTACATCATCAAATTTTAATCTCATCTTTTTTCCCTGAACTAAAATGTCCATTGATATTAGCCCAGTCTTTATTTAGTGGACAACATTTTTGTCTTGTCTTCGTTAGGCCACAAAACTGCATAGTGATTCATTCCCATTATTAAAGTTTTTTTTCAGTCTCATCTAGTCAGTTTTTGCCCGGTGAGAAATGTGAGTTGATTAAAATGTTAACATTTAGTTTTTGTTAACAAAATTGTACTGGATATAAAGAATACAATTTAACCCTGGAGAACCCACGGGGTCAAATATGGCCCCTATAGATTCTGCTACTCAAATAACATAGACCTTTTTTTTTTTTTACAAATTTAACTTCAAAAGTCCAGAGTGCCACTTCTGACCCCTGCATGGGGCCATCTAGTGGATGAATATTGCACTTAAATGAGCCAGAGTGGTGGTGACAAGATGGCTAAAATGCAACAAATAAAACAAAAAATATATATTGTTCAATGTAGCTGTGTATTTGATTGATTATTTTCTTAAATTCTAAATAGTTTACTGACAGTTTTTGTTATTCAGATTTTTCGAAATGATACCCCTAAATCCAAAAGGGTCAAATTTCGCCCTAATCCTAAATTAGGGAATACATTGAAAAAAACATTGAAAAAACATATATTTTGGTATTCAGTGAATTTATAGCAGTCATTTAATGTATAATTCATAATTTTCCAAAGAAGAAAAGGGTTCTTGGGTTCTCCAGGGTTAATGTTCTGATGCTTAAAGCCACCAAGGGGCATGTAAGCAAAGTATCAGTTACCATTTTAGAACGGGAACAGGTCACGTGTTAACACTGCATCGTGAACTGGATGACAGACAACCTCCACAAATTCATCTTATCAAATACTTATCAGTGTGTGCACTGATCTATTGTGTTTGAACATTTTAGACCGCATATAGTAATTCAGTCCTGGGCCGATCCTAAACCGGGTCATCTAATAAAATTGAACTGCCAATTGCATAGAAGCATGTGACATAAACGGCAGTTTTATACGTCAGAGAGAAGGAAAGTCACTGGATGGGAATTATGGATGGACAAGGAGGCAACAAGATCCAAGGTCACATTGCGAGCTTAAATATAATAATAACCATTAGAAAACAATTCCCTCATTAATCTGCCTCATTTTTTGTCCATTTTTGCCTCTCCTTCAATTTGACCCAAGAGCTCAAAAGAGCTTAGCAAAAAGAATTCAATGTCGATTTACTGCAACGGCTTAACATCCTGCTCATTCTACGTGTGTTCATGTGTGCATTGGTGCGGTTTATTTTTTTTCTTCTTCTTCCTTCTTTACTGTGCTGGGAGCACGTTCTGCCATCCCCTCTGCCCGTGTCACATGCGTATTAGCATTAGAGCATGCCACCACACTGGGCATCCTTCAAGTGTGTTCTTGCACATTTAATTGTTTGAGTATTACACTCCACATTCAACTTTAAGCTCTTGCCTTAGAAATAGAAGTGGCGGTAAATGTCATAGTGCATGCGGACCTGAAGATTTAGGAGGCACAGCTGTTTGCCGAGATATGACACTTTACTGATATAACTATGGACAGAGGGAGCGAGCAAAAAAGAAAGCAAGGCAGATGTACAATTTGGAAGATAAAATACACAGGCGGGGGGGGGGGGGGGGGAGAAAAATATGTTGAAGCACAAAAAACGATGACGGAAAATAAAAGAGACAGAAAGAAACAAGCTGCAAGCGAGAGAGAGAGAGAGAGAGAGAGAGTGTGCGAGAGCAAGCGAGAGAGAGAGAGAAAGTGTTTCAGTGGTTCCCACACTGGCTGTTTAGCTGGCAGTAAGCTCTGTGTTCTGATCCGGCCCCTCTGATGGGGTTTCACGCTCGTAGGCAGTGTTAAGAATTCGGAGAACAACACAGGTTTTCCAAGCCTCTTCTTGGCTTGTTAAAAAAAAAAAAAAAAAAATGCTCATTGATCATATTGGTCAACCAAAATGACAATAAGGACTCTTAGCCTCAATGACAGCTAATGGAGCCTGGACAAGGGTCACTCACTAGAACCCAAAAGGGGAGCTAAAAAAGAAAAAAGGACAGAAAACTCAAGCGGTCAAAGGACGTCTGGCAGATATGAGAGGTAGGAGAGCAATTATTCTGGTTACAAATTCTGTAAGTGTGCTTTAACGTGGGCAGTATAATTTCAGTAGGCTGCATAATTTCAGCATGTTGTATAAATGGTTGTCTAATACAGCAATGGCTTAAGTGTAATAATAATAATAATAATAATAATAATAATAATAATAATAATAATAATAATAATAATAATAATAATAATAATAATAGCAAACATGTTTCACCTTGTTTTTAAATAGCCCCGAATTAAAACAGTTTAAATATAAAAACAATTTCTCCGTCTTTGCTGTGTTTATTGTTGTATTTTTGCATTGCCCCTCATAGCTTCCTGTTAGAAAAAAAAAAAACAAGGCTTTGGTCTGAGGCTGACTTAACGTGGTAGCCACTTGCTGTGGGCTGCGTGTGCACATCATTACAAGCCTCTCTGCATGTATTTGGGGCTGAAGGGACACATGAGAGCACAGAGCCATTCTCCAGTGTTGACCTCGTTCTACAGCTACAATGCTTCACTGAGCTGATGCTGTGTTTATGTGTGGCCATGCAAGCGCTCGATGCGTACACACGTGTCAGCGCACTCTTTCAAGGAACACTTGTGTATTAATTATGAGATGTAATGATACTACATATTAATTCGAGTGTTCTTAACCTGGGCATATCTGTGCTGCGGGAAATTTGGTGTGCTCAATAAGGGACTGTAAATGTCTGTTTATTATTGTAATCCTTTCATACTAACTATGTCGAGCAAAAAAAGTAAGGGGCCGCACTAATTCATGTATAACGGAATATATGGTGTTCCACAGGGTTCAATTCTGGGGCTTCTGTTGTTTTCATTGCATCTAATGCCCTTGGGTTCCATCTTAAAAAAACAGCGGTGGTTGTTTAAAAGTGCTCTAGCTGAATTGAGTGATGCGAGCTACTAGCTATCTAGCAAAAAGGGAACACTTACGTCAGATGCATGGAGATATAGAAATTTGGTGTGCTCAATAAGAGACTTTTGACTGTTGCGACTGTATGTCTGTTTATTATTGTTATCCCTTCATACTAACTATGTCGAGCAAAAAAAAGTAAGGGGCGGGACTAATTCATGTATAATGGAATATATGGTGTTCCACAGGGTTCAATTCTGGGGCTTCTGTTGTTTTCATTGCATCTAATGCCCTTGGGTTCCATCTTAAGAAAACAGCGGTGGTTGTTTAAAAGTGCTCTAGCTGAATTGAGTGATGCGAGCTACTAGCTATCTAGCAAAAAGGGAACACTTACGTCAGATGCATGGAGATATAGAAATTTGGTGTGCTCAATAAGAGACTTTTGACTGTTGCGACTGTATGTCTGTTTATTATTGTTATCCCTTCATACTAACTATGTCGAGCAAAAAAAAGTAAGGGGCGGGACTAATTCATGTATAACGGAATATATGGTGTTCCACAGGGTTCAATTCTGGGGCTTCTGTTGTTTTCATTGCATCTAATGTCCTTGGGTTCCAACTTAAAAAAAACAGCGGTGGTTGTTTAAAAGTGCTCTAGCTGAATTGAGTGATGCGAGCTACTAGCTATCTAGCAAAAAGGGAACACTTACGTCAGATGCATGGAGATATAGAAATTTGGTGTGCTCAATAAGAGACTTTTGACTGTTGCGACTGTATGTCTGTTTATTATTGTTATCCCTTCATACTAACTATGTCGAGCAAAAAAAAGTAAGGGGCGGGACTAATTCATGTATAACGGAATATATGGTGTTCCGCAGGGTTCAATTCTGGGGCTTCTGTTGTTTTCATTGCATCTAATGCCCTTGGGTTCCATCTTAAGAAAACAGCGGTGGTTGTTTAAAAGTGCTCTAGCTGAATTGAGTGATGCGAGCTACTTCACTTGGACTTATAATAATTGGAAAATTTGAGTTGAGTTGTTCCTAAACACAACACAGGAGACTTAGACCATTTTAATTTGATTTACAGTACGTCATGCTTTTATTGAACTCCTGATGTGTTTGTTGACTGCAGTGGACATGGTCACATTAGATCCTGCTCTGTTTTTTGGTGATTCGTTTTATAACTGTTTTAAATAAGTTCTGCATAGGAATACCAGGTTGACATGGTAAATACTGTAAATAATGTATAAGTACAAAAATAATAACAAAAAAAATACATTAAAATTGAGATACAAATTATTAAAACTGAGGTCACTTGACTTTCTAAACTGTGTAATGCGTAATATTTACGTTCGTAGCATTTGAAGAGCAAATCATTTTGTAGCCTACCAATCCGTTCAGAATAAATAGACTACAATTATCTAGCTGCATTCACAGGCTTGGGCTTGAACTGCATTTCAGATAGCCTCAAGCTAGTCCAGCCAATGCTATAAATACTGCTGTGATGTTCCAGGAGGAATGGACATGTGAAGTCAACTCGAAAGGAATCAGACACCCAATATCTGCTATGTATGGATTTGTGTGTGGGTAGCGAGTGGGTGAGGGGTTGCGGTTTGAGATTTTGACGTCACAGAGGGCCCGTGTCTAAGCAGGTCAGAGAGGTGGGAGTGTGAGTGAGCATCATTCTTACGCGTTACATTCAGACCTTTGCAGCATTCACGGAAACGTGAAACAAATATGTCCAACTATTCAAACTACTTTATGTTGTACTTAAGACCATGAACATGTGAGCTCATTGTGTTAAACTGAACACACTCCACTTTATGATGGCGTGACTGTAAAAATGGTGTACAGTAACAGAAAGGATGACATCATCATTATCCCAAAAGATAACATCGTATGTTTTTTTTCTAAGATTCTTAAGTTGGGTTCACTAACATTGTGCTCAAGGGCCAAGGACCACATGAGTTCCCTGCAGGCCTGTTCTAAAAATAGCTCACTAGCAAGATTAATAATTTTTTTTGTGTATTGCACGTCTTAAAAAATCAAATAAAATAGTGCCACTTATCAGAAAGCTGCTATTCTACTATTTTTTGAAAAACACAATTGCATTGGTCTAAATTCACAAATGACAATATTTAAAAACAAACATAGTAAAGTATTTCAAAGTTGAGTATTGTACAGTAGTGCATGACTAAACCATAGACACAAGCTAGCGAGCACAACGAGGATGAGGAGATGATTTACCCCAAATAATTCAAGTCATTTTGTTATTTCAGAAGTGTGCAATTAGTACTGAAGAAGTAGCTGCCAGGTCCAAAAAGTTTGGTTACCCCAGTTGTAAAGTATTCCGCATCTGAATTCCTCGAACGCCATACTCCCCTCACCTAAACTTAACACAATGTAAAATGATCAATTTGACTTATTGAAGCCAAACGAATGAGTTGTGTGGATGGCAGTCATTTTAAGATTTATTTTTAAATGTGCAAAAAAAAATTCTACAGTGTCTTGATTCATGCCACAATTGTCAACAATTAAGGTTCTGCTGGAATCAATTGAATCAATTGGCTCTTATCTGTATCATCCAAACAGAACGTTTGGACACATTTAAAAATGTATTGAATGTGAATGTGTACACAAAATAGTGACTGTTATTATACAGCAGTGGTTGTTAACGTTGTTGGAGGTACTGAATCCCACTAGTTTCCTATGCGTATTCAACGAACCCCTCTTGAAACTTTAAGTTATATGTATAGAATTTCGAGTGAACAAAATGAACAGTGAGAGTGGTCTTCTCAATGAAGCTGGCTCTGTTCATCTTGAAAAGCGTTGTGTTCATGTATTCCCCATCTCCATGCAGTTTATTAAGGAATTGTTCCTTTAATTTTGCTAGAATTGCCCAACTTGGCATTGCAAATCACGACGTTTACCATCACTCAACTCAACTCTGTATTTATAGAGCACTTTAAAACAACCATTACTGTTAAGATGGAAGCCAGGGGCAGCAGATACAATGAAAACAGCAGAGGCCCCGGCATTGAACTCTGCGGAACATAGTATGTTCGCTATATACACTATGTGAATTCATATTGCACATATTTGTCCTGGCAGCACGGTGGCTGACTGGTTAGCACGTCCGCCTCCCAGTGCAGAGGACGTGAGATCGAGTCCGGGCTTCGGCCTTCCTGGGTGGAGTTTGCATGTTCTCCCCGTGCTTGCGTGGGTTTTCACCGGGTACTCCGGTTTCCTCCCACATTCCAAAAACATGCATGGCAGGTTAATTGAACACTCCAAATTGTCCCTAGGTGTGAATGTGAGTGTGGTTGTTCGTCTCTGTGTGCCCTGCGATTGGCTGGCAACCAGTTCAGGGTGTACCCCGCCTACTGCCCGAAGCCAGCTGGGATAGGCTCCAGCACCCCCGCGACCCTAGTGAGGAAAAGCGGCCAAGAAAATGGATGGATGGATGGACATATTTGTCCTTTCCTTTTTTGGCTTGACATAGTATGACGGCATTAAAATAATAGGAAATAAATCATAAGACGTACCATTACGACAGTCACAAGTCAACTTGAACACACTAATTCCCTGCAGCACACATTGGCTAAGTAATGTAGCGTGTAACGTGCAGCCAATGATGGCCAAGTGGTGTGTGTCATCACAAATCATATGAGTCGGATGTGGGTCTTGTCGTTTGAGTTTGACTCACAGAACCCCTGGGGTTTGACCGAAGGGGCCGTCGGAACGAGAAGGGGTTTTAAAAACCACTGGTATACAGTAAATAAATACACTATATTGTTTTAAGATTTACATTTGATGGTTGTAATTATAATGTGTGATTATCCCGCACATCTTAAGTGTGTGATTATTTGACTCTTTATGTTAAGCGCTTTTAAATGTATTAACGTGATCAGATTATTATAGAAATTTTAGAAGTCTAATTTATAATGACTACTTTCTGTCTCTGCAGTGATACTGGTGTGTTGCCTTCTCTCCCTCCTCTCTCTGTCACGTGCCTGTCCAAAAGAGTGCAGCTGCAACACAAACACCAAATCTGTGGACTGCCGGGGTCGAGGCTTATACGACATTCCCCGACGATTACATCCGGATACTCAAGAATTGTATCTCCAAGACAATCGCATCAGAGGCCTCGGATCGATGGCTTTTCGAGAAATTCCCTTTGTTCGCATTCTCGATCTATCAAATAATTCCATAACATCTGTTTCCCCAACTGCTCTTCTGGGGCTCAGAACTCTGCAGCATCTCAGTCTCGCCTACAACAGCCTACGAGAGCTTGATAAGCGGTTGTTTGGACCCATTCACTCACTTTCACACCTTGACCTTTCACACAACAGGTTAGGCGTCATAATAGTCTCGATCGGACCGTGATGGAATTTTAACATTATGGTTGTAGGATTTCATTTTGCTTTCTTCCTATGTGCCTTTACGAAAGCCTGTGGGGTTTGCCCGGAGCCATGGGAGAAAATCTGAGGAACCTGAGCCACCTGGGACTCGCCCACAACAGGCTAACGCGATTAGACCGATCGCTGCTGGAGGCCTTGGCCCGCCTGGACAGTCTCACGCTACGAGGCAACCCGTGGAGGTGTGACTGCCATCTTATAGGCCTCAAACTGTGGTTGGAGTCTTACCTCTTCAAAGGTGCGTGTACTACAAATGTTTCGGATGTTTTATTGCCTCTCGATATCAATAGAATATATCAATATGTTTACATAAATGGATGACAGAAGAACTGAAATGGACTAAATATGCTTCATACCCTTACAAATCTCTTTAAGCCTGTCCCATAAAACAGAACCAAACAGGTGTGTTTGAGTGTACAGTAAATGTGTCAGTGTGTCATTGAATGTGCATTTGTGAAAAGTTATTGCACTGTTTTGGTGTAAATAACACTTCACGTGTAAGTACAGAGAGTCCCAAAAGTCATTTCCACTTCCTTTCTAGTGATTTGTCTCGGGTATCATTCAAACAGCTGAAAGGCTACCATCATTTGACATCTTAGGCTTGGTAGTTTTTGCAAGTCTATTTGTCTACGGCTCGCTCTTGGACATTGGAGCAGTTTGTAAAATGTACGCCCAGCAAGAACTCTCCGACTGCAGTTCACTACCAGTTTGAGGAGCTTTATGGCAATCACACTGCTCCAACATGTAGTACAATTAATACAGGGATGTGATTTGACCAAAGTGAAATTATCTGAAAATTTAGCCGGGGGTCTGGGGGTGTTTTTAAGTACTTTCAATGCACTCACATGACAAAGAAATAGACAAAACAACAGCATAAATTTTCAATGTATATTGAACTATCCCATATAAAATGGCAGTTTTAGTCAACTCAAAATCAGTCACATTCAAAAACATTGGACTGCCTTTGCTTTTAAAAACTATCACTGAGAATATCATCATATCTAACTCATGTGATTACTAAGTTAACACATAAATAATGTTGAAGAGTTCAAATTTCATGAACAAATAATTGTATCATGACCAAATGAAAAGTAACTCATATTAGAGCATACCACAAATGTCTTTGTTATAGCAGAAGATGTTATCTGTCGGAGTCATGTGCATACACAATGAACTACTAAAATAAAAAATAAAAAAAATCGGATTTTTTTTTTGGGGGGGGGGGGGAGATAAAAAAAAGCGGAATTCCGCGAATTAGCGGAAAAATCACATCCCTGAATTAATACTATACATGACAAGTTTCAAATCACACAGCAGAAGCTTAACCCGTGGGCAGTATTTTATTTTGAAATGGCTTGGTCAGAACCAACAAAAAGCCAAAAAAATGGTCACAATAACGCCTAGGGGTTAAGCAAGGGGTTGAACTGGTGGGCTGCACTGGAACTCAGAATTTTAAAGAAAGCTAGATTCAACAAATGTGTCAGAGAGTGATCAAGTTTTACCCGTACCAAGTTCAGGACTTCTCTTGGCTTTGAAAGAACGCCTGCTCTAAGAACTCTGTGTACTCATCAGTATAGGTAGTAGCAGACCCTCAACTGCATGCTTGTCAAGACCAGATCGTGTTTCAAGAAATGTGCAACGGAATGCGTGAACTTGCACTATGAACTGGAGAAGTGTTAGATCCATAAATATTGGCAGACTGTTGCTGAACTGTTGGACCATTTTGCAACACTGCCCTAATTTCAATTGATGAGCCGTGGGCAAGGGCAACATACTAGCAAAAACTGAAAAGTCTAAAATGTCAAATGGTATTGGCTTCACGATTTTTTACGAAAGATACCGTACCTGACATGATAAAAAAAAAAAAGAAGTGAATTCATTCCTTGGTAGTGATTATTGATTCACTTAGGCTTGAGTCTGTTTTCTTCGGAAAACATTTTTTTTTTACTGAGCAATACAAAACTCATGTCAATTTTATATAGTGCTGTCAAAGTTAAAGAGTTAACTCATTGATTAATCACAAAAAAATATTGCATTAACCATACACTAATGCAGATTAATCAAACTATTAATTTTGACCACAAATTAGCTGGCAGCGGATGGCTAAGTTAAAGGTAGCACAGGTTGTGTTTAAGCAATAAACATACATTAAAGTAAAACATTTAATACGTATATGTTTGTGTATAACATTCAGAATATTTGTTCATGTCAAACTATTGGGGTCATTTTTTTAATTCTAAATTATGCAAGCAATTAACTGATCAGAAAAAAAGGAAGACGAGAGTGTCCTCATAATAAATGTATAAATAATTCACATAACAAATGCTCTTTAAATTTGGTGGGCAAAAAATGTTGATAAAAATACTTTTAAGTTCAGCGATTAATTGTGATTAATCAAAATTATGAGATGTGATTAATCTGATTAAAAAACGTAATTGTTTGGCAGCTCTAATGTTATGCCTAATTTGTACGAAGCGCCTTCCCTCTGTGTCAATAAATTAGCAGATCCGGTTTGAAAGTAAGTTCTGAATGATACTGAATTCATGTGACATTGCACAAAAGTCGTCTTTCAACTGAGTTATCGTTGCACAAATACACTTCTTTTTTTCCTGCGTGAGAGCTATCCTGGCATGTACTGTCGATGTACGGTATATAACAAAATGACCATTGTACAGTGAAAGCCACGCTCCCTTGGCTGCCTACTTTAAAAGCTGTAAATTGCAAGTGGCGCAGAACAGAACAATGGGCCTTGAAAGAATAATGCCTGGTTAAGAGAAGACCAGTGATTACCCCGAGAGGTTGAAAAAAAGTGTGCTGACAGAGAGACAAATACAATACTGACTTACAGGGGGCGACACAGAGGGTGCCTGCTGAAGTCCTACAATTAATCATAACACACTTTGTATAGCCCATTCAATAAAGGCATTATAGGCCAGATTAATTACGACTGCCTCTCAAGCCCATGAACTGTTTGAAGCTGAGCTATGACTGAGGTCATCTCTATAGTGTGGTGCCAAAAGGATTATAACGCAACTGATGATGTATATCTGTGCTCCCAAGGTGGCGTGATGGATGAGGTGCTTTGCAGCCAGCCCATAGAGATGAGGGACAGAGATCTGCAGAAGGTCCCTTACCAGCTCTTCCACGCCTGCATGACCACAAGCTACCATTACTTATTTGCCAACATTCATCATCTGGAATCGGAAAGGCTGCTGCGAGGTCACATGCACGGCAACCATGCTCATCCTTCAAGCCATGCGCTCCATGTCCCCATGGCAATGGGGGAGGGATTTGGTGGCGGGGGAGGTAATATCCCAGAGTGCGAGCCTAAGCAAAGGCACCGGCCAGTCAACTTACGCTATGCCATCGCCACCGTGATCATCACCGGAGTCGTGTGTGGCATCGTGTGTCTGATGATGCTGGCAGCGGCGGTATACGGTTGCGCCTACGCTGCCATCATGGCCAAATATCAGCGGGAGCTGAAGAAAAACGAGCAGTTGGCAGAGGCCCGTGCGGCCGATCATGCCAGGCTGGACGAGAAGGAACCATTGGAGAATGCCATCGCCTAGGAGATGACAACACAAACCCTGAACTTCAAATTTGGGCCTCAACCCTTTAACCTAATCGTTTTTGGATGACATATTTGTGTGTATGTGCTGTGACGGGGAGAGAAAAAAATGAGGAGTGTGAAATTAATCATGTTGGTGTGACTTGACATTTTCTACGGAGCCCCTTTGGTGTCAGGGTATGACTTTTTTTTTGTTTGTTGATAATATGTACCCACAGTTTAGTAATCTGTACCCACAGTTTATTAATCTGTATCCACAATTTTGTAATCTGTATGCACAGTTTAGCAATCTGTACCCACAGTTTAGGGTTAGGGTTGGTTTCAGATTGCTTAACTGTGGGTACAGATTGCTAAACTGTAGGTACGGATTAGTAAACTGTGGGTAAAGATTGCTAAACTGTGGGTATAGATTAGTAAACTGTGGGTACGGATTAGTGAACTGTGTGTAAAGATGACTAAACTGTGGGTACATACTAGCAAAGATTTGGTGCCAGGGTATGACTTTTTTTGTGGTTGTTGTTGATAATATGTACCCACAGTTTAGTAATGTGTACCCACAGTTTATTAATCTGTATCCAAAATCTTGTAATCTGTATGCACAGTTTAGCAATCTGCACCCACAGTTTAGGGTTAGGGTTGGTTTCAGATTGCTTAACTGTGGGTACAGATTGCTAAACTGTAGGTACGGATTAGTAAACTGTGGGTAAAGATTGCTAAACTGTGGGTATAGATTAGTAAACTGTGGATACGGATTAGTGAACTGTGTGTAAAGATGACTAAACTGTGGGTACATACTAGCAAAGATTTGGTGCCAGGGTATGACTTTTTTTTGTTGTTGCTGATAATATGTACCCACAGTTTAGTAATCTGTACCCACAGTTTATTAATCTGTATCCAAAATTTTGTAATCTGTATGCACAGTTTAGCAATCTGTACCCACAGTTTAGGGTTAGGGTTGGTTTTAGATTGCTTAACTGTGGGTACAGATTGCTAAACTGTAGGTACGGATTAGTAAACTGTGGGTAAAGATTGCTAAACTGTGGGTATAGATTAGTAAACTGTGGGTACGGATTAGTGAACTGTGTGTAAAGATGACTAAACTGTGGGTACATACTAGCAAAGATTTGGTGCCAGGGTATGACTTTTTTTTGTTGTTGTTGATAATATGTACCCACAGTTTAGTAATCTGTACCCACAGTTTATTAATCTGCATCCAAAATTTTGTAATCTGTATGCACAGTTTAGCAATCTGTACCAACAGTTTAGGGTTGGTTTCAGATTGCTAAAATGTGGCTACAGATTAGTAAACTGTGGGTACGGATTGCTAAACTGTAGGTACGGATTAGTAAACTGTGGGTAAAGATTGCTAAACTGTGGGTACAGATTACTAAAGTGTGTGTACGGATTAGTGAACTGTGTGTAAAGAGGACTAAACTGTGGGTACATACTAGCAAAGAAAAAACAATCTTTCATACCTTGGCACCAGAGGGGCTCTGTAATTTTCTGAAACTTGGGTAGCTAATTAAATTCCACAGGTATTTGACTATGCACTGAGAAGAACGATGTGAATTCAAAGGGGCAGGCTAAAGAATGAAAATGAATATATTCCACTTTGTCTGAGAAACGCATATCACAGATACAGTAGATGCAAACTGATATATTTAATAGTCTGTATTTGTAGGTCTTAGTAGAGCTCTGGTATTTGAAATTTATTTCAGAAAGTGGTTGTCTTTCAGCTGTTGTTTCTAGTTTTGTTGTCCAATATCAAATTTGTTTCCGATTTCATAGTAGGCAGCTGGTGTCAGTAATGTTTTCATTTGTCTGTGATGAGAAAATATGAGTGAGTGTGTTACTGTTTATGCTTGAGTGTGTGTAAATGTACTGAATGCACATACTGTATTTGTAGAGAATTTGATTGTTTGTGCCTGATAACGTGATATAGTTTTGCAGAGAAAATATGTTTTATGAAAAATATTTTTCTGACAACCCTTGAAGGGATGATGGGAACTTCTTTGAAGCAATAACAAATTTACGGGTACACAGAGATTATTATTGACCATTATTGTACTGCTGCACAAAATCACATGCAAAACTTTGACTGAGCAGTCAGTTGAGGTGTTGTTTGTGAGTCATGCTGATCTCCTTCAATATACAAAATAAATGGAAACATTTTAACCGACAAAACTGTAATTTTGTATTGACCAGTGAGCAGGTGTACATTGGCAACTGGAAATTTGTACAAATTTGAAATGACCAAAAATTTTGAATAAAATAATGGGGCAGCACATGATACATTCCTTAACAGAAGTCAAGGAAAACCAATCCCTGTCATGCACTCTCAGGTGAAAAGAATGACATCAATATAAGCTTTCATTGTTGTCTATTTGACGTTTTTTTTAAAACAAGACGACATTGGTGCTACTGGTACACCCAAATGGTCCTTTCTTGCGGAAGGAATGGCATTTGGGCAAACAATAACTATTATTTTCTTTGAAAGCTGGCACACCACCACAGGCACCAGGCATAAAAATCTTCAAGCAAATTAAGGTTGTATTTTTCCAACATGTGTTTAAAACTCATTCACTCCCAGCCATTTTCACTGAAGCATTACCCTTCACTCCTGGCTGTTTTACTGGATTTAGATGGATTTTGCAAGGCCCACAGAATATTGTGTTCTATAGAATGATTAGAGTCTCTTCTTTCATCAGGAAAAAAGTACATTTCTATCTGTTTCCATTTTTCAGCAACGAGCATTAAAATATAGCTAAGTTTCATCATTATTCACAAATCTGTTAAGAACTGTGGGTAAATTTGCTTTTTTCAACATGGCCCTGGTTGATCTATTTTGCTCTTCTTCCACCTGCTGACCGTTCTGTGCAGTCGAGAGGCTGCATCAAAGCCTTCTGTATGCTATGTATATATATATATATATATATATATATATATATATATATATATATGCCTTTGGTATGATTAAAACATTTAAAATAGAACATATTTATACGTTTTTGGGAGCAGATGAGTTAATAAACACACAATAGAAGTTTAGAAAAAGTTCTCCATGTTTTAAATGTCCAATTTTTAAACGAGAAATAGGAGACGGCAACACTGCCTCATAGCGGATGGAGGAGGCCTTTCAGCATGTGAATGTTTATAACTGCCCTGTGTGTGAATATTTTGAAACAGCGTGATGTTTGTCTCAAAAATAAATGTGCGTACCAGCCGATCCACAAACGCGCATTAAAATAAAAATCACAGATATATTTGTGGATCTCAAAACCACTTGAAAATCACAAACATATTTCTGTAAATGATTTTGAGACAAATTTCTCCCCATAATTTACAAAATTAAATAAAGTTTTCCAAAAATGTCAAAATACTTGACATGTTAAACTTTTACTTATCCTTGCTTTTGTTTCAAACAAAAGCAAAAGGTGCAGAGAGTTCCCAGGGTGAGCAGCATCTCTTACAAAGTTAATTGAAAATTAAAAATAAAAAGTTCCCTCGAGTTAATTAACACTGTTTAAAATTGTAATCTTATCCGCTGTCATATTTTTATATATTTACATACGCCATTTTTTTTTAAACCCTAACCCAAATACAAACAACAGACCATGTCACTTACCGTATTTAAAAAAAAAAAAAAAGTTAAAATACGCTTTTTGCCATTTGCAGTTGACTGTTTAATTTACAATTATATTTGCTATTTTTATGTATAATCGGAAAACAGCACTGAATAATAGCTTACTGAAGCATATACAGTAAACATACACAGATGCTTTTGGTCTTAACGGCTGACGTGACATTCATGGCTGTGTGCGTTATGCCAGCGAACCCACGGCACGTGGCACGGGATGTGACACACGCGCACACAGATATGCTGGCATTCACGTGTGTGTGCGTGCGTTTCGGCAACATTGTGACTCAAGTGATGTCTGGGGAATTGTAGGGTGGAGGATGGGTGCGATAGGCCCATGGGGGTACCGTGGCGTGTGATGTCATCAGCCTGTCCTGTCAAGTTAGTCTGGTAGCGTATTCACAAGTCTGCAGCTCATTCGAAACGCAGGCCAGCGAAAACTGGCCCTAACCGGCCTACGCTAAATTTGCATTCCAGCCTACATATCCCCTCCCATCTGACTCTCTTACATAAAATCATTCTTACAGACATCCCCCAATCTGACAGCCATGATCATCATTACTGTACATCAGCAGCCTTTGTAATAGTAGCGTCTCCTTGTTAAAGCTAGTTCAGTCACTCCGATTGCAGCTTCGCAGATCTGACACAAGGATGCAACCTGAGAAAAATACTGAGAAAATAATATGGCGGGCTGCATGTTTACCGCTCTGCCAGGAGTCTGATGTATGTGTGTGCGTGCTTGGTTGTGCGAGTGAGAGGGAGCTGTGGCACCACACAGACTCTCCCATCTCTGTCCTTCTGCTCCAACGGTTTCCCCCAGGCCTATAATACCCACAATGCACTGCTCTCATGTCAACGCAGTCAGGCACCGTGAAAATGTTTCTCTTTTCCTGCCCTTCTCTGTTCCCTCCTTTGTCTTACCAATGGTTACTCACAACCCGATGGTTGTTCTCTGCTAAGATACAGCTTTGTGCTGTGATTCTTGTGCATATTTACCTGTTTATCTGTGTATATGGCTAATTTCATTACTGTACTTACCGTAATTTCTCAAGAATAGCAATTTTTTGGACCAGACAACAACAGCCAAACTGAGAACATATTATACACGCGTACACAGTAAATTTCGTAGAGTACATTTTACTCTAAAAGAAGACTATATCAGAGTAAACTTTACACTTGGAAGAGAGTAAAATATTCCCAAAAAATATATATCACTCAAGGGTTGACGAACAATCGCAGAACCTTCAGGTTGGCAGACGGCCAATCTACCCACTGAGCCATGCCGCTCCTGCTGTATGTCAGTACACTCTAAAAAGAAAATTGTTGAACCAATTTCAGATTACAAATTGAATTGTTGACCAACTTAAAAAAAATGCTTCAATTGGTAACGAAGTCCGAAGTGAATATATTAAGTTTAATTAATTATGAGTTCATTAAACTTTTTTTTATCTTTTTTATTCATTCCATGGATCCCACAAGCTCACAAAAAACATATTTCAGAAACAGAGAAAAAACAACAAAAACCAAGAAATCAGCCTTAAAAACAACCAACCCCACCGCCCCTCCCACAAAAACATATCCATACACAACTTAACATCCAAACAACTAAACATTATCATCATTGTTATCATCATCATAATCCTCAACCCAAAAACATGACACAGAATCAACATCCAAACAGAAAACAATAAACACACACAAAATAAATAAACAAATAAACAAACACATAAAAGGGCACACGTCATCCTAGCACTCCACACAAACATTATCACTCTCGTTGTCATCATCATTAGCAATAGTAATAGTCCAAAAAGAATATATTAAGTTGAATTAATTATGAGTTAATTAAGCATATATTCACCTTAACTAAGTTAATCCAAAGTAACTCCAATCCAAAGTTTAATTAACTCATAATTTATTAAGCTTAATACATTCACTTTGGACTTACTTAATTCAGTCGTGTCTTACCAATTAAAGCGATTTTTTAAAATTGTTTAACAATTCAATTTGTAATTTTAAATTGGTTCAACAATTCTCTTTTTAGAGTGTATATCGCTGGTGTCAGGTGGAAGGAACCCTTGTACCTCCAAGACAGTCATTTTTGGGCACATCAGCAATGTTTTAACAAACCATAGGCGTGGCATAGCTCAAGTGGTAGAGTGGCTGTCTCCCATGCTGAAGATTGTGGGATCTTTCCTCGACCTTTGAGTGACCTATTTTAAAAAAAAAGATGATGATTATTATTATTATTAGTTTTAATATTTTTTTTACACTATTTTACTGTTTGGACTGGAACAGAATCTAGTCTTTTTTATTGGACTATTTAATTTGGTTGTGTTCGGGTGGTTTCTGTAGGACAAAAGAAATACAAATTCAAATAAAATAAACATGATCTATTGCATGTAAATGTCTTGTTTATACAATGCTAATAAACTGAGGCAAATAGTACAGGTAACATTAACACAACCCACAATCACTAATAACACTTATTTAATAACACTTAATTTTGAGGCACTTACTTGCTAATACACAGACACATTGTGAATCAAGTGAATTTGTGGAGGAAGTCAAACGTGTTATGTTCCCCATCATCTGGCATTTAGTGTGGGTCTTAATCTTAAACATAGGAAGCCAAAACATGCCAAATTTAAATTAAATTGCACTAATAAACTAACCACCAGAGGGAGCGGGAACGGCACAAATGGAAAACAATCAGCCTTTTCACAGATGCGCTGCTTTTAATATCAAAATATTACAATGAAGATATTGTGGCAATTTTAAAAGCACAATATCACAATATTGCCATTATCGTTACATCCCTACTGGATAATACTCCACCCCCCCAGAAATTCCGTAATAAAAGAGAAAAATGGCAAAAATCTCTGGCTGGCAGTTTGCACTCAAAGATCTGCATTGAGTTTCACTGTCTAGCCTGTATTTTCTACCTTTTGATGTGATACACAAACAGGGACGGATACACGGAAATCTGATTGTTTACACAACTTTTTGTCTGTTCATTTTTATACCTTCTTTTGAGCGTAAATTCATACACAACAGCAAGCGGGAAAGACAAGAGGGAAAGACAAAATGGCATACAAATGCAGAGCCAAAGATTCCTGTACGATAGTCAGAGTAGAGAATTTTGCAGCCACTGTCAACGTAAGAGCGCGTGGCGGAGATAGAAGCAGCCATCCTCGACTTACCCGCAGCGATGGGCGATTTCCTCTCATCCAGGAGCTGAATGGCCGTGCTGGCTAAGACAACACTCTTGTTTTCTGAGCCTACAAGCACACAAACACACCTCATGAATCATTTCCAAATTCTTTTTTTATCAGTTCTGAACTGACCACAAGGTAATCGGTGAGGGCTGCACAAAAGATAAATGCCAAGGAGTATTATTTCATGGCCGCAGCTTCCATGAATCCAAGGCGAGCCGTTGCCAGTAAATAAGAGGCTTTCAGATCACTTGTATTAGCCGAGACTAATGGAAAGCCCGGGGCTGAGGACAGATAAAAACAAGTTCCTCCTTTAAAAGGAAAAAAAAAAACATTTTAGTGTTGTAGTTTAACCGTGTCCGTGTGTGTGTGTGTTCTGGCCAAGTCACTATGGAAAGGTCTGGACCTCTTCCTAACGTATCTGATTTCACCCCAAAGCAATCAGACCTGTCCTCAAGGGCACAGCACAGAATTAATAAGAGGGGAGGGGAGGATACATGGCTGTAGTAGACGACCAAATGTGTGTGCGAAGAATAAGTAAACACTGCAGACCTAAATGTACCCTGTGTTCATTATTTTTAAGCATAACAACAGAAATTTTTAAACTTTGAGTGTTTTGAGATTCAGGAGTTTTGTAGAACCTAATTTCATTTCTACATTTATGAAAGAGAAAGCTTTTTGGAAGCATCTGTAACTTAGGGCCCCGTTTATACGAGGTTGCGTAAAAATTCCAAAATATTCTATCTGAAGTTCCTTTCGTTTAGACGTTGACGGTACTTTGGTGGCTTGAACATGCAAACATTTGAAAACACCCTCCAGAGTGGAAAACTGTGTGTGTTCCCACGGTCCAAAACTCCGCTCAGATCTGCTCCCGTCGTGCACGTGCTTACGTCACATACATGCGCCGGTACAGGGAAGTACACAAACATGTCTGACTATATCTGCCCGTCGGCCCTTTAAGATGCTCTGGCTGCTTTTATAACACAACAAGAGTCCTTCCAACAATTACAGACTCTGCGCATGTGTACATAACAGAATTCTACGTACTCTTGCGTCACACCGTATTTTCTCTGATAGACGTTCATCCAAACGCGAAATAAAAAGTGGAGACGAGACGCCACTTTTGTGTCTTCTGTTCAGAACGTCATCATATAAATGTAGCTTAAACTATCAAATGTGATCAAGGTTATTTGAAGGAATTGGTATTATTAAACAAATATATTGTCAACCTACTATTTTTTGCGATACAGATTAACTGAATGCATTTTCTGGAGAAAAATAAAGTAGGGATGCACGATAATATCAGTGGGCGATAATTATCGGCAATTATCAACCTATTTGACGTCAAACAGTTAAACCAGATAATAGAGAAATTTGCAGATAATAATAGACATGCCGCGTTGGTCCCTCTATTGTGGCTCAAGTTTTGCCCAGCTCCTCAACCCCTCCCCTCTCCGATGGTAGTGTCGCATATTTGTGACGTCATAATGCGCGCAACCTCGGGCATTCTTTACTGTGTCTCCCCAAAATGTTACACTCAGAGTTTTTTGTTGCATTTTTAAAACATGATTTTTTTGGGCAAACTCAAAATGAGTTACTGGTTGTCTTTGAAGCAGAGATGTCAATAA
The DNA here is from genome assembly GCF_051991255.1 of Vanacampus margaritifer. NCBI lineage: Eukaryota > Metazoa > Chordata > Actinopteri > Syngnathiformes > Syngnathidae > Vanacampus > Vanacampus margaritifer. The sequence goes on along the minus strand of NC_135432.1, from coordinate 5,578,923 downwards.
AATTCAACTTCATGGTGCTTTACACAACGTTTCAATGTATTTAACATGTAAGACTTGTAGTTGGACTCGAAAGTACATTTGTATTCAATTATCAACTTACTTATCGGTTATCGACATCGGCACTAAATGAGTGGTTCATCGGTATTGTTTAAAATAAAGCCCAATGAAGAGGGAGTACTAAAAATACAAAATATGGACCTTTTTTTTGGGGGGGGGGGGGACTTTTATACAGTATGAAATTATGTACTCCGGTTATGTATTTCTGGACTAAAGTCTTAGAAAAACTTTCCGCTATTTTGGACTGTAGGATACCTTTATCTCCAAACTTGTGTTTGCTAGGTGACCTAACAACAACTAGCCCTTACTATCGCTAAAAAAACAATTCTTGTTAACTGGAAAAATAAACAAACTCTAAATATCGACCAATGGTCTAACCTCCTCATAAATCACATTTTAATGGAAAAAATATCTGCCTCAAATAAAAACCAAATATCAAAATTTATAGAAACATGGTCTACGTATATAGAATTTTTTAACCTAATTCCGGTTACTTAATTCTGTCTGTTAGCGAGAGCCACTACATCGTAATAACTTACATTGATGTTTCTGCATTTGGCAATTTATTATTATATTATATTATTAGTATGGTATTTTTTTTAATGGGCTTTAGGTGAACTGATGAATACACACACGCTCGCACGCACGCACGCACACACACACGCACATACACATACTCACCCACATACAAAAAAAATGTATGTATATATATATATATGTGTGTATATGTATATATATATGTATATATATTTAAAAAAAAAAAACATTTATTAAATTTTTTTAATTTATTTGTTTGTTTTTTTTTAAAAAAGGAGAGCAATGATGATGTCAAATCGAATGAACAATACTGAGCTCGCCTGGAGAAAAAAACAAATAAATAATAAAATGAAATGCAATTCGCAACATGAAAAACATAAAAAGAGACATTTACTTTTGTGAATAATTGCAATACTTATAAATCCTCTCTTTGCTCACCCCTCCCCCCTCTGTCTTGATAGAAGTTACATTGTTAATGGGAATCTAGTCAATTAATTGGTCATTGGCATCTTCTTAAATATTGACACATGCACACGAAAAAACAGCTAGCGTGTTCAATCCAATTCCACAAATCATGGCTTTATATTACACGGCTAGAACCTTCCATGCTTTGGAGACACAAATGGCAGCATTCTCATTTACTGACCTGAGTTGAAGGGCAGGGAGTAGACAAAGGTCCCAGGAACTTGTTCCGCCGCCCTTTTGTACCACAGGGGGAAGTGATCGGCGTTAAACACCCCTTCTTTGTCCTCGGCAGTCAGGAAGTCTCTTGAGACAGACGGAAATGACGGAGATGATCCATGCACATTCAAAAATGAATATTAACTCACCAGCCACAATACCTACGGAAACCTATAGAATATGTGTAACCACAATAGTTACGATCATTGTTTGACTAAAAGTTGACTTTCCTCATTTTATCAGCTAACTAAATTGAAACTTTTCCAAAGACGAATCACAGCTAGATACAGCGATGACATACTTACTGGTTAGTAAGCTTGTCAGGTACAACAAACAGGTTGATTCTGGACAGGCCGGTCCTCGTGCCAAGATAGGCAATCTCAACTCCTTTGTCAGAGTTCCTATGTTTTAAAATAATTCACAAATGTTGTCTCAAATGAGACCATAATACAGCAAGCATCACGTCGTACTGTATGCGTGCGCCATACTCAGACTTATTGAGCACCAAGCTGGTCCAATAGGCTTCCAGTGGGGCAGTTACTACTGCATCAAAAAGCACTTCTTGAACCAACTCTTTATCACCTACAAGAAAAAAAAACAGGGCCAAATTTGAACCAGTGAAATACTCTACCACAAAGAGACTCAGTGAATTAAGATGGACTGTTGGTGAATTTGACAAACATTGTAGTTGGGGTTCATGTCCACTGAGGTAGAGTTTGATTGCCTCTATCTGGGTCAGGTAGCGGTGCTCTGGGTGCTCATCTGTATTGCAGTAGGTCCTGTTTGAAGAAGACAGATATATAAAAGAATGAACAAAAACATAGTGCTAAATGATGACAGAATTTTTCCATACGGGAAAGTTTGGATCACATTTTCAAGAAAAACAGCTAAGCCTCAAAATATATGACCCACTATTGTAGTGGGATTTAGCTTTTTCTAGAAAACTGGTTGCAATGTCACAACAGGTTACTGAATTTCTGCTTAACACTGAAATCATAATTCGGGATCAGTAACCTTAGAAGGTGTAACTTATTTAGTCATTTTATTCTTCTTTTTTTACTTTTGCATCCTGTAAGCTAAATAAAGTGTTTGTTTGTTTTTTTCCAGGAGAGCTCAGTATTGTTCATTCGGTAATTTTACCGATTTGACATGTCATCATCATTGCTCTCTTTTTTTTTTCTTTTTTTTTTTTGTTGTGTGGGTGAGTATGTGTGTGTGCGCGTGTGTGCGTGATAAAGTGCTAAATTAAGTGTTTTAATTACATTTTCACAGCACTTTAAAAAACAAACAAAAAAAGCATCACAGTTTGAAAAGACAACAACACTTTTAACAATTATCCCCTCACTGATTAAATGCATTTTCTTTCAAAATGCTGATTGAAAAAATGAAAAGAATGCTTAAGTACGCATACCATTCATCGGCAAGGGCTACATCAGGATGCTCTAAATCGTGAAGGCCTGCAAGAAAAAAAAAATCATATGAACAAGCATTAATTTAAGCCGGAGAAGCTGTTAAACTCTTACACTCTCAAATACACGCTGCATGTGTGAAAAATGTATTTTGTGTCTGGTTTTGGCAAGTCTGATTGGATCAGGAAGAGCCAAGTCATGCTCAGACCGCTCCCAATGATGGATATGTTTGGAGTTACAAAGAGACCACCGTGACATGAATATTTACATGCATGAGGCTGGATATGGAAGTTTGACTCTGTGGTTTGACATAAGCATCGATCAAGAAACAGTCAACTCATCTAAAGAGCCACTAAAGAAATATGATACTGTTTAATTTTGAGGTTTCATGTTACATTTACTACTTCAACATGTGTGATGCAAGCTGAGAAGTGGACTTTCACTACCTATGATGACTTACGCAAATTGTGAGGAATGACTTGACAACATATTCGACTACTTTTGTAGAGCTTTATGTTCAAACAGCATTAACACAAATTATAATCAGTAACACCAACGTCTTTATAACACTGATGTACATATTACAGCACGAGAGATAATTATGTCGGTGAGAAAAGAGAAGGCAAATGAACTATGAAAATTAAATGAAATGACCGAATCAATAAAATAATAAGTTAATGCTTGTACTGTATATATTGTAACCCTACTTTGAAACCCTAACCCACATTCTGACAGCTGAATTAAGTAATAATTTTTTAGCCACTGTTATAAATGATGAACCTACTTTGGAACCGTACTTTGAAATCCTACTTTGAAACCCCAACCCTTCTTTGAAGCCCTACCATAATTTGAAACCCTGACCCACATTTTGACAGCTGAATTGTTTAAGCAATATTTTAAACCGCTGTTATAAATTGTGACCCTACTTTGAAACACTCATTTGAAACACTAATCACTTTTGAAAACCTAAAACTTTGAAAACTTACTTTGAAACCCAACTTTGAAAGCCTAACTTTCCCTGAAAGCCTACTTTAAAAAAAAACTAAACCTACTTTCAAACAATGAATTTTTTCACCTATAATTTTATAGCCACTGTTATAAATGATGACCCTACTTTGGAACCGTACTTTGAAATCCTACTTTAAAACCCAAACCCTTCTTTGAAACCCTACCATGATTTGAAACCCTGACCCACATTTTGACAGCTGAATTGTTTAAGCAGTATTTTAAACCGCTGTTATGAATTGTGACCCTATTTTGAAACACTAATTTGAAACACTAATCACTTCTGAAACCCTAAAACTTTGAAAACTTACTTTGAAACCCAACTTTGAAAGCCTAACTTTCCTTGAAACCCTACTTTAAAAAAAAAAACTAAACCTACTTGCAAACACATTCTGACAGCTGAATTTTTTCACCTATAATTTTGTAGCCACTGTTATAAATGATGACCCTACTTTGGAACCGTACTTTGAAATCCTACTTTAAAACCCAAACCCTTCTTTGAAACCCTACCATAATTTGAAACCCTGACCCACATTTTGACAGCTGAATTGTTTAAGCAATATTTTAAACCGCTGTTATGAATTGTGACCCTACTTTGACACACTAATTTGAAACACTAATCACTTCTGAAACCCTAAAACTTTGAAAACTTACTTTGAAACCCAACTTTGAAAGCCTAACTTTCCCTGAAAGCCTACTTTAAAAAAAAACTAAACCTACTTTCAAACAATACATTTTTTCACCTATAATTTAATAGCCACTGTTATAAATTGTGACCCTACTTTGGAACCGTACTTTGAAATCCTACTTTGAAACCCCAACCCTTCTTTGAAGCCCTACCATAATTTGAAACCCTGACCCACATTTTGACAGCTGAATTGTTTAAGCAATATTTTAAACCGCTGTTATGAATTGTGACCCTACTTTGAAACACTAATTTGAAACACTAATCACTTCTGAAACCCTAAAACTTTGAAAACTTACTTTGAAACCCAACTTTGAAAGCCTAACTTTCCCTGAAAGCCTACTTTAAAAAAAAACTAAACCTACTTTCAAACAATACATTTTTTCACCTATAATTTAATAGCCACTGTTATAAATTGTGACCCTACTTTGGAACCGTACTTTGAAATCCTACTTTGAAACCCCAACCCTTCTTTGAAGCCCTACCATAATTTGAAACCCTGACCCACATTTTGACAGCTGAATTGTTTAAGCAATATTTTAAACCGCTGTTATGAATTGTGACCCTACTTTGAAACACTAATTTGAAACACTAATCACTTCTGAAACCCTAAAACTTTGAAAACTTACTTTGAAACCCAACTTTGAAAGCCTAACTTTCCCCGAAAGCCTACTTTAAAAAAAACCTAAACCTACTTTCAAACAATGATTTTTTTCACCTATAATTTTATAGCCACTGTTATAAATTGTGACCCTACTTTGGAACCGTACTTTGAAATCCTACTTTAAAACCCAAACCCTTCTTTGAAACCCTACCATAATTTGAAACCCTGACCCACATTTTGACAGCTGAATTGTTTAAGCAGTATTTTAAACCGCTGTTATGAATTGTGACCCTACTTTGAAACACTAATTTGAAACACTAATCCCTTCTGAAACCCTAAAACTTTGAAAACTTACTTTGAAACCCAACTTTGAAAGCCTAACTTTCCTTGAAACCCTACTTTAAAAAAAAAAACTAAACCTACTTGCAAACACATTCTGACAGCTGAATTTTTTCACCTATAATTTTGTAGCCACTGTTATAAATGATGACCCTACTTTGGAACCGTACTTTGAAATCCTACTTTAAAACCCAAACCCTTCTTTGAAACCCTACCATAATTTGAAACCCTGACCCACATTTTGACAGCTGAATTGTTTAAGCAATATTTTAAACCGCTCTTATGAATTGTGACCCTACTTTGACACACTAATTTGAAACACTAATCACTTCTGAAACCCTAAAACTTTGAAAACTTACTTTGAAACCCAACTTTGAAAGCCTAACTTTCCTTGAAACCCTACTTAAAAAAAAAAAACTAAACCTACTTGCAAACACATTCTGACAGCTGAATTTTTTTCACCTATAATTTTGTAGCCACTGTTATGAATGATGACCCTACTTTGGAACCGTACTTTGAAATCCTACTTTGAAACCTCAACCCTTCTTTGAAACCCTACCATAATTTGAAACCCTGACCCACATTTTGACAGCTGAATTGTTTAAGCAGTATTTTAAACCGCTGTTATGAATTGTGACCCTACTTTGAAACACTAATCACTTCTGAAACCCTAAAACTTTGAAAACTTACTTTGAAACCCAACTTTGAAAGCCTAACTTTCCTTGAAACCCTACTTTAAAAAAACTAAACTTACTTGCAAACACATTCTGACAGCTGAATTTTTTCACCTATAATTTTGTAGCCACTATTATAAATTGTTTAATTAATTGATTAATTATTTATTAATTATTAATTGACACTATACTTTGAAACCCTACTTACTACATTGAAACCCTACTTAAAAACCCTACAGCCTACCTTGAAAGCCTAACCTCACTTTGAAACCCCATACCTGATAGATTTATCCAGGTTCGTATTTTATATAAGAAAAAAAAAATGTCATGTGCACATACAGTGGAAATGATACGGCTTAAAAAATACTGTGCATGTCATACCTTCTTCCACAGTGACATTCCCTGTGAAGAAGGACTTGCCGTGGCCCCTTGAAAGAGCAACTCCAAGACTAGCAATAAAACAAATAACTTGTCTTTTTAATCTTCATTGTGCAAAGATAAATGTCTGAATGTTTCTCACCTGAAAGGAGTACCATGAATATCCGTGTAGTAGTAATCATTTTGCAACACCAGTACACGCCTCTGTAACAAAAAGGATAATACATTTTTTCCTTGTTTTTTTCTGTTCTGGAGAAAACAGAAAAAAAAAGAAAAAAAAAAACATAATACAGTCTGTTGTGGCCAGCTTCCATAGTCACAAACCTAACTGTCATTCAGTATTTCATGGAATTGGCTGCAGCATGGCTCCATCTAGTGGTGATGAGAGTATTTGCTTGTGGCATATAATGTTGCTGCACTATGAAGTTCCCTGCATTAACATCGTGAATATGAATGAGTGTTGTGTGCCTGAATGTGTCTACTGTATTTGGAGATACGCATTTGCATATTGAATGCTTATTAATCAGCTGAAAGTACAAAGCTTTCAAAGTGCAATGCAGAGGCAGCGCACACGCACGCACACACACACCTGTGTGTGCGTCTCTCCAAAAGACACACCGGGGCTGCTGTCTCTCGTATTCAGCAACATGTGCATGTTGGAGATAAGCGGCTCACACACTGAGCCAGACACACTCGTGCGTGCAGAACAAACCAAATCAGACACAAATTCCCCAGTCAATGTTGTACATCGCTGTATAACCTCTTGGCAAAATGGTCTTTCCCTGCTGAGTTCTGCTTTTCAAATACAATTCAGGACCTTGAGAAAAAACGCTTTTGTTTGCATATTATGAGGGAGATGCTCACCCCTTTGTCGATACTCTTTTTCACTTCCATTGAGAAGGTCCCCGTCTTCCTGTTGACCATGGCGTTCCTCAGCTAGAAGCACAAAAAGACGGCGCTGAGTGTCCGACATCGCTTTCATAACGGTGTTGAATTACCACAAGAGTTTCACCGTGTCGTCCTTGTCCTCCCATTCTACCTCGGACAGATCCACACTGCTGTAGTTTGGCTTTCGTCGCTTTTTGCCGTCGCCATACTGAGCAGGCAGGAAACATGCGCATAGAAACATATGCATACTGAAGAAATTGTGAGGGCGAAATAAGTGTTAATTTCCATTAGGGGTGTTAGAAAAAATCGATTCAGTTAGAATATTCATCTGGTAAATTCAGAGGGGAGCCCATTAAGGCCCGGACTTGTGTCAGTATTAGGTGGTTTATTGTTTGAGTCACTTCCTCTTTTTGAATTTCACCTACTTAAGAAGGAAAATCTGAGTTGCTAAATGGAGGAATTTTCTTGAGAAATGTTTGCATTGCTTCAAACTAGGGGTGTTAGAAAAAAATCGATTCAGCAATATATCGCGATATTACAGCGCGCAATTCTCGAATCGATTCGATATTCAGCCGAATCGATTTTTAAACATCAATTTTTTATGGGAATATTCAAGAAAACGTCTTACTTAGGGTTAGGATTCACACATTAAGCATGGAAGAATGTTATATTAATGGAACATTAAGCCTTAATATTTTATTTCAGTGCTGTTCAAACATGAAACAGACTGCAAGCATTTTGTTAAACGCAGTGGCTCAGTTATAAGCCGGAATTTTCAGATAAATAAATACATTTTCATACAAATCTTACAGTGTACATGTACAAGTTTACTGATTAGTATTTTCAAAATTTGAGTTTAAAAAAAAAAATCGCAATCATTTCTAGATTCGCAGCGGGATTAATCAGTATTGAATCGAATCGTGACCTATGAATCCTGATACGAATCGAATCGCCAGGTACTAGGCAATTCGCACCCTTAATTTCCATAGTATGTTTTTATTTGATTCCGGTTTGTCCATCAGTTGATGCGCTTGGTCAGTTGGTGTGGCAACAGCTTGTTTTATTCTCTTTCAATTTGTCCCCCATCTGTGTGTCAACATGTTTTTTTGTGGATCAGTACTGCATGCGCGTGCTCGGAAGTCTCGTCCGTGTTCATCTATTAGCCAAGATAGCCTCCCAACCCTCATTAGCATTACTCATTAACATCTTTAATTAGACCACTATTAAACCATCTGTCGGTTCTTTCTCACCGTTTTCTCTTCTGCACCTCCTCATCTTTTACCTCCCATTTTTTACTGCATCCTGATAATTTGGCCAGCAGCCTCCTGCTACACATGCACTCCTCTTCCACCATTAATAGAATGGCGTTAATCATAACCAGTCAGGCATTATATGTTCACAGTGAAGGACTGGGGCACGCTCTCCTCATTTACATAACACAAATGTGATCAGCTCTGGCTAAATGGTCTTTATGGGATTAAAAAAAAAAAAAAGTCCTCATTGAGATATTCATATACTTTAATTCTACACTTAATTCACTTTAAAATGACATATATTACATAGAAGTACCTCAAATATTGATGGTGGTACAGACGCTCCCCTACTTACGAACATTCGAGTTACGAACAACGGTACATACGAACATGCATGCGCGCATGTCAAAAAATGTTCGGAAAGAGATGCTGTAAGTTAGATTTTGTATTGCGCACCTTTTTCCGAGTACTGTAGTGCTTCTTTCCGCCGCTAATACCGACGCTTGGCGCTGTGAGAGCTCACCCAGGCTCAGCAACGTGTCGAGGAGGAGGAGGAAGAAACGCCTGTCCCCATAAAGAAGCCATCGCACTCTTCGAGCAGCAAGACCCAAATATTGAACGTTGCACAAAGGTTGCAAATCAATTGAATGATGCCATACAGTGCTACCGCATCATTTATGATGAAAAAAGAAGAAAACTGTGCAATCGTCGTTAGATCGCTTCTTTCGGCCAGTTTCTAGTAAATCCTCCAAGGAAGATACTCATCAACCCTCATCTTCTTCTCCGCGACCCTCAACTTCTTCCTACATTGAAGTTACGGAGGAGGAAGTAACTTTTGAAGCCCATTCCAGCGACGACGAAGAATCTCTCATGATATAAAATCCTCCTCTTCCTCCTCCTCCATCAAATCCTTAAGCATCGAGTACATCTTCCAAAAGTAAGTTAAACTTCATTTTATTTATCTTATTACGTACATGTACATACTGTGTGTGTCTCTCGCTCTCTCTCTCTAACATACGTAGTACAGTACTGTACGTATTCTCTTTAAACATAAATTATAATACAAAATGTAGCACTGAAGCAACTTACGAACAAATTCACCTTACGAACGATCGCTCGGAACGTAACTCGTTCGTAAGTTGGGGAGCGTCTGTACTGCAATTTTAATGTTGCCGGGTTGAAATCAGTAGTTCGGAGAAAAACGGGTTTAAAGTTTTGGCAAATACATCTTTCAAAGGTTCATTGCAACCATTAGCTTAGAAAGACGATTTTGAACCAAACCCTTGAAAGACCACGAGAAAGAAAATTCCAATCGCAGGTAAAGAAGTCATCCAAAATGTTAACCCTTTAAAGCTGTCCTCGGCTTGTTTGACCTCTCAACAGATGAAATCAGCCTCAAGATTCCATTTAACCTACAATCCAAAGTTTGTTTTATTGTTGCTAATGGTGGCCTTTGTTACTATTATTTTTTTATGCAGTCAAATTACCGCAATGGGGAATTTCATTTAAGAGCTTCGTGTCCATCAAAGGAGTTATTTGTCATTTGGTGTGGCCTGTGACAAAAATGCTTATTGATATGTTATCATGGATATTATATCGCAAATGCATTTGGCCACAAAAAGACGACAAAAACGTTGTAAAGGTTCAACGAAGTATTTTCTGCATTCAACGTAATTCGTAAGCAACACAAACAACTTTTATCATATTGTACGGTATTTACAAGTCACACAAATGTGCAGTGTGCAGATTGTGGGGCTTTGGAAAGAACAATTTAGATAATTTACAAATTTAACAGTGCTCACATTTGATTTGAATTTCATCCCACTTAAAACAGCATAAAGTGGAAACCATTTGTCAATGACTTACGTGGCGTGTCACATGACATGATGACATCGAGGAGATCAACATTAAATTAAAAGGAGAAATAGACATGTTAAAGAGATTCCGGAACTGACGATTACCATATTTGCCGAAGACAGCATTGTCTTCTGTTATAAGGTATTATTTCTCTTTTGATTGAAATTGAATATTGATTTGAATCCAAAGATCTTGTTTTTACGTAGTCAAAATAGCTCAAGCACAAAACACCGGGTTATTTTTAAGACCAATTTTGCAAGTTCCCGAAACAAATTAGCTAACGATGCACATCGTCTACAAATAAATCACTTATCATCCTACACTTTGTCGAAATTGAACATTTTAACCATCCCGTCTATTTTTGTCCATAACTTGAAATCAACATGCGTACTCGTTAACCTGAGCGGGTCACGCATGACCATTTTTTACTGCATAATGACAAATGTGTTTCTGTGCCAAATGACATTGTTGTGTGTGTGACAGCAAAAAAAAAAAAAAGATCCTATTTGACATGGACTCTCAATTAACTCACAACTAATAAACCTGAAACGTAATGAAGGAATATGTTGCGTTTATGAGCAACTAGTACTTACAAGTGGCCGCAGATCTGGGTGGGTGAGAATGTATCCGTTGTTGGTGATTGCAAAGGCATAGCCGTGTATGCCCAACTAAGAGGAAATACAACAAACAGATACGTTATTGATTAAGTATCTAAAATGAGCAAAGTAACACGTTTTGACGGACTGTCAAAAAGGGTCTCACTGCAACAAAATATGTTAGCATTGCGTTAGCATTATGTTAGCACACATTGAGATGTACATAGTTTATTTGTAATAATAATATAAATGACTCATATTTGTGTTTTTCTATATACAAACAAGTGGAGAAAATGATTAAGATTAGCCTCCATTTAATTGTGAGTACTTCCACACTCCAAATCGCAACAATAATAAACAATTTAACCCTGGAGAACCCAAGAACCCTTTTCTTCTTTGGAAAATTATGAATTATACATTAAATGACTGCTATAAGTTCACTGAACACCAAAATATATGTTTTTTCAATTTTAACCCTTTATTCCCGAAATTTGAAATTTGACCCTTTTGGGATTTAGGGGTATCGTTTTGAAAAATCTGAATAACTAAAACTTTCAGTAAACTATTTAGAATTTAAGAAAATAATCAATCAAATACACAGCTACATTGAACAATAGAATTTTTTTGTTTTATTTGTTGCATTTTAGAAGTGGATTTTGAATGTACAAACACACTTTGGCCAATGGAAACAAGAACAAAGGGACAAAATCACTGCTGGTAAAAAAAATAAAGGTCTTTGTTATTTGAGTAGCAGAATTTATAGGGGCCAAATTTGACCCCGTGGGTTCTCCGGGGTTAAATCCAACACCAGTCCCTAATTGTGTAAAAAGCAGGTTAACATAAAGTATATTTACACATGTGCCTAATTTTAATACTAGTGAGTTGATTTCTAGAAGGAAGCTTAGATTTCCGAGGCATTGTTCAGTCTGTGTGTGGAAAGAAAACATGTGTGCACGGTTCAATGATCCTTACAGTCAAAGCTCATTCTTGTAAATCTCTTGTTGGATGGTAAAATATTCTGATCTGCTGCGCTAATTAACCTACATGCAAATCAAGTTTTGTGAGTTTTGTTAAAATCTGTATTTTATTTAAGAACAGCCATCCGTTCATTCAATGATCCGCTTGAACAAAAACAAATAATACATCAAAATCCAACACGAGCCACAAGTATCAAGTAGCACTGGTGTGCATGGTGTATAATTTATTTAATTACTGCATGAGAGGAAGAAGGCAATAACAATAAGTATCAAACCTAATAAAAAAAAATTCCATTCCTTTTTTTTTTTTTTCTGCAGAGCTCAGTATTGTTCATTCGGTAATTTTACCAATTTGACATGTCATCATCATTGCTCTCCTTTTTTTTTTCTTTTTTTTTTTGTATGTGGGTGAGTATGTGTGCGTGCGTGCGTGCGAGTGTGTGTGTATTCATTAGTTCACCTAAAACCTATTAAAAAATCCCATACAGTTCACCTAAACCGAACACTTCCAGCCAGAGTCGTGAGGCCGTCAGGAGACCCGAGGAAGGACCAAAGAAAGGAAAGTGAAATCCAGCACAGACCAGACACCACCCACCAGGCCAGTCCGGTTTGCCATTCCAATTACTTCGTCCATATCCACATGCAGTTTATAATTGCACGGGGGATTTGGAAAAACTATAAAAGCATCTAATACCTTGTATTTAGGGATGGTCTTGAGTAGCTCTGAGACGGGGACGTCTGTTCCTACCACCCCGAGTAAAATGCCGTGGTTCCGCTGAAAGCACATCATGAAATACAAAAAGTTAACATTTGAGAAGTATTTGAAAAGATGATTGACAGAACACACTTTGAAAGAAATCTACAATTCCATTCCTAAAAATGTGACAAATGGTGCCAATGGTGTCAATTATTGCCGTTTGTTTGGGAAATGTGCGCCCCCTTGTGGAGTCACCCTCTCTAGAAGGCACACCGGAGGAGGAGTAGAAATACTCTGGATTAATGCAACACGGGGAGCAGATACAAGGACATAAAGACGATTATGCATTAAGGAAGACTAGAAGACTTTTTTTTTTTTTAAATAGGGGGTTGTGGGGCGGCTCATACAAGGTGATATTCAAGCTATGTGGGGCGGCTCATACAAGGTGATATTCAAACTCGGTCCACCACTTCATTTCGTAACGAGGTTCTCCGAGGCAGAAATGTTGCATGATCGTGTGAGCTTTCCAAAACAAAGAAGAATCAAAATTCTCGGATTATGTCGCAATGTTACCCGAGTGTATCTGAACACTTTGCTACGGAAAATACTTCTTACCGTCTGGGGAACCCGATTGTCTTTATGTGTGTACCGTGTATTCGAGCGGATTTGAAAAATATGCTGAGGGACTTGAGGGTGTAGGGGTCTAAATTTGACTGGCGCTTTTCCCTCTACACAAATGCTGGATTGTTAAAAGTAGTCTAAAATTTCAATTTCCATTTTCTTGACAAGCTGACAAAAATATTAAATAGACCTGTAAGATCAACCATTCATTCAAAAAAGGGCAGTCAAAGAAAGAGCTAACAGCACTTCACAATTTGTTGGAACCTGCCAGGGGAGTCATAATCAACTTAATGCACGGATACTTACCGTCTCATTCTTGGTGCTGAACACGGGCATTGCCACGGTGGTCATCAGCACTGGACCTTGACCATCATCCAGCTAAATGGATATTGAGGGAGTAAATATGACAGAAACAGAAAGGGAGGAGAAAGAAAGGAAGCAACAATGGAATACAATTTAATAGGTTCATATGAAATGGTTGCCCATTGTCACTCACATTCTGTGAATCCGCCTTGTGACACTTATTTTAAGATCATACCCCAAATAGCGGACCAGTAAGTAATTGTGCAGCCGACCCAGTCGTACTCAATTATCTTCTTCAGGCTACATCTTACTTATTTGACATGTTTTATTCATGTTCCTTATTTGACTTAAAACATGTTCAATCACAGCCTGTCTTTGATCTCCTTCAGAATAAGCTTATCCAGAGGCAGTGCTTCTAGTTAGGATGTGAGTATCTTTCTTCCCGCAGGACTGCTGGAATAATTAAGATATTTATCTTTGCAGCGGCTGCCTGTCTATGCTTGTAACTTCAATTTCTTGATGAAAGTTTGTTGTGGAGACTGCTCACAATGTGTTACATGGTTGTCCACTAAAAAAACATGCATAGTTAGAAGTATGTTTACCTCTTTGGGTACATAATGTCTTAAGGAGCTGTCGAAATTAACCAAATAATCGACAAGTAATCGACAAGTAATCGATTATCAAATTAATCGACAACTATTTTAATAATCGAGTAATCGTTTGGAGCCATTTTGTAATTTAAAATTGTCCAAATCCTCTGATTTCAGCATATCAACAGTAATTGTTCACTGAGTTCTGTAGTCCCTCATGAACGAAGACTGATTATCTTCTGTGTTTAATCAAAATAAGACATTTGTAAACATCTATTTTTTTTTAAATTACTATACGAATACCATATACGGAATAAACACCAATCACTAGTTAATAAACAGTAATCTGGGATTTTTTAAAATACACTTTAATACAAAATTGAAATGAATCCGATGAGTCGATTAATCGATTGAATAATCGATAAATGAATCGATACAAAATTGTTGATAGTGACAGCACTAATGGCTTGTCACTGGGATGACACCCTCAACACTTCTCTTCTGCTTGCTAAGAATTCTACATTTGGAAACGTGCCATTTTGGTCCTTGCAATGACTAACAAACTAACTAAAACAGTGGCGGACAAGAAGTGGCAATGGTGTTTAGTGAAAACTATATAAATTGAGCCAATTTCACCTTAAGGGGCTTTTGAAATGTGCCCATTTCATCCCATAAAATGAAATAAGACATTGAGATTTTCCATTTAACTTCAAATTCATTGTTATGATTTTATGATTATTAAAAATCATATTGGTCACGATACCACACATTTTAAAAAATATATATATAAATTAACTGCAAACTGACAATGTAATTGTAAACAGCAAAATATGCACACTTGTTGACAGGGTGGACAATGACAGAGTGGACATTCTTAGCCAATGCTGGCATTTAAAGAGCACATGGTGGACCTTCACTTAGAAATAGGAGTCTGTTAGAAATTGAATTTACAAAAGGTTTGACATGGTGGACATGTTAACCTTGACAACATCCAATGACACACATAATACGAATCCTTTAGAAAACATAAACATTTACTCTGAAACTACTATTGAAGGAAGACAAAATGCTGGCAGTAATATCAATGAAAATGTCATGAAATGACAGGGTGGACAGCAAATTCAGGGACACATGCAAAATGTTCCGTATACATGATCAAAACAACTCAATTTATTGAATAACTAATTTTGGACAATAAAACCATGTAAGCTGCCAAAATCATGCATATTCAATGTCGTTTTTGTTTTGATACTTATTTTACTGAATGTAGGCAAATGTTTGACCCTCTGTAATAAAACCTCAGTTTCGTTATTCTGCTACACTTTTTGGCGATTGACCCAGTTATTGTTTATCCATTTCTGCCGCAGCAATCGGTTTACAACTATTGTGTTATAGAACAGAGTGCACATCCTCAAAACACCACCTCTATTTTACCACCAGCAATAACAGGTAATGGCAGGAAACGACCAGCATCCATCCTGTCTCTATCAGACACCGAGCGAAAAAGAAGCAGTGACCTGAGCCTTGATAGATGATAATAGCAACTGAGGACACAGGATTGGACATCAAAGCGGGAAAGAAGTACACCTAAGTACAAGTGCTGTAACAATGGACAACCTTGCTGCTGGAAAAAATGGTATCGATCAAAAGATGAGGGGGAATGAACAGGACCTCATCTAAAAATAAGAAATCTATTTCCAAGCTCAGGTACAGTATATTGGATCATATATCACAGGTCTGTAAACACACGTGCTAGGAGTTACCGTGTCTTCTCATGACATCAACAGCTGTTGAGTTTCTCTTTTTTTTTCTTCTTCCTTTTTTTATTATAGTTTTTATTTTTGGAGACATTGTCGATGTGGTCAAATTGTCTTTTTTTTCTTTTTTTTTTTTTTAATTTATTTGACATGTCATCATCATTGCGCTCTTTTATTTTTCTTCCTTTTTTTATTATAGTTTTTATTTTTGGAGACATAGTCGACGTGGTCTAATTGTCTTTTTTTTTTTTTTTGACATGTCATCATCATTGCTCTCCTTTTTTTTCTTCTTCCTTTTTTATTATAGTTTTTATTTTTGGAGACATAGTCGACGTGGTCTAATTGTCTTTTTTTATTTTTTATTTTTTTATTTGACATGTCATCATCATTGCTCTCCTTTTTTATTATAGTTTTTATTTTTGGAGACATAGTCGACATGGTCTAATTTTTTTTTTTATTTGACATGTCATCATCATTGCTTTCCTTTTTTCATTATAGTTTTTATTTTTGGAGACATAGTTGACGCGGTCTAATTGTCTTTTTTTTTGGAGACATATGATCATTGCTCTCCTTTTTTTTTCTTCTTCCTTTTTTTATTATAGTTTTTATTTTTGGAGACATAGTCGACGTGGTCTAATTGTCGTTTTTTTGGAGACATATCATCATTGCTCTCCTTTTTTTTTCTTCTTCCTTTTTTTATTATAGTTTTTATTTTTGGAGACATAGTCGACGTGGTCTAATTGTCTTTTTTTTGGAGACATATCATCATTGCTCTCCTTTTTTTTTTCTTCCTTTTTTATTATAGTTTTTATTTTTGGAGACATAGTCGACGTGGTCTAATTGTCTTTTTTTATTTTTTATTTTTTTATTTGACATGTCATCATCATTGCTCTCCTTTTTTTCTTCCTTTTTTTATTATAGTTTTTATTTTTGGAGACATAGTCGACGTGGTCTAATTGTCTTTTTTTATTTTTTATTTTTTTATTTGACATGTCATCATCATTGCTTTCCTTTTTTCCCTTCCTTTTTTTATTATAGCTTTTATTTTTGGAGACATAGTCGACGTGGTCTAATTGTCTTTTTTTATTTTTTATTTTTTTATTTGACATGTCATCATCATTGCTCTCGTTTTTTTCTTCCTTTTTTATTATAGTTTTTATTTTTGGAGACAGTCGACGTGGTCTAATTGTCTTTTTTTATTTTTTATTTTTTTATTTGACATGTCATCATCATTGCTCTCCTTTTTTTCTTCCTTTTTCATTATAGTTTTTATTTTTGGAGACATAGTCGACATGGTCTAATTGTCTTTTTTTATTTTTTTTTATTTGACATGTCATCATCATTGCTTTCCTTTTTTCCCTTCCTTTTTTTATTATAGTTTTTATTTTTGGAGACATAGTTGACGCGGTCTAATTTTCTTTTTTTTATATATATATTTTTTTTTTATTTCATTTTTTTTTATTTGACATGTCATCATCATTGCTCTCCTTTTTTATATATATATATATATATTTTTTTTTTGTTTTTTGTTTTTTTTGTATGTGGGTGAATATGTGTATGTGCGTGTGTGTGCGTGCGTGCGAGTGTGTGTGTATTCATTAGTTCACCTAAAACCTATAAAAAAAAAAAATCCCATACCTTGATGCTGTTGAGAGTTTCTATTCACTGGCTACTACTTTGTGCGTGAATGATCATTCGTTTGGTGGAATTCAGGCTTGTTTTGCTATGCCGAGGAAATGAAAAGTAGATAAAAGGAGCCGCACGGAGATTGACAGGCGACATATTTAAATGTCAAAATTTAGTTTCTACTTGTCTTTCCTGCGGGAGGAAATGCATCAATTTGCCTTGTCATAATCTCAACCAAGAAGGAGGACCAGCTTTTAATACTTAATGAAACCCACAACCACGCTGCCGAAATTCTACAATTTGACCTGTTATCTCAATTTGCTTAAAGGCACAATCATTACAGTTTTTCCTAAAGCTCTCAAACAAGGTGTGTTCACAATACGGAGAATGGTCTCAGCAGGCTGAGGATTTTTGTTGCATTCACTCTTGACTAACAGCTTGTGACCAAAACCTGTAAACTTTTGACCTCAATAAGGAACACACAGTTGGAGAGAATAATTACCTCTATGCGGTAGATTGCACTTTGCAGGACAGAAATTGATGCCTATCCCTTTTTCTGAGAGGTCATGGGCTAAAAAAAGTTTTTCCTCTTAGAGACACAAATAAAGCACCCCTCTGAAAATACAGTGACACGCCCATGCCCCAAGTTTCATGTCTCGGGGGGGGACACCTTGTAATCTAGATTCATGTGACAAATGCAAGAGCTTGTGTATGAGGTGACCTTTGTTTCCTTGGAGACGGAGCTCAATGATGGTGTACAAGAACAGGACGGTGCGCGATGCTGCAAAGGGGGTTACGGCAGCTTCATAAAAAGCTCTCATGATAAATTTAAAAATGAAACAATTATTATACATATATTATTGACACTTGTAAAGCTATCGACTTTGCACTCAGTAAACGATTTTTAACTGCTCCAACATCCTCCTCACACGTCAATATCGGGTCGTCAATATTACGCTCGACTACAATGGTACCTTGTAGCAAGCAGTGTTGCCGCAGTTATCTTGAAAACCTAACTTAGTTACTTTATTCATTAATTGATTATAAAAGTAACTAAATTAGATTACTAGTTATTTTATCAGTTATACTCAACAGATTTCGACATTCACACTTAACATAAAGTTGACAACTCGTTCTGCCAATACTTAATTGGAAGTGCATTTTTAACCGTGACATTTAACCCTGGAGAACCCAAGAACCCTTTTCTTCTTTGGAAAATTATGAATTATACATTAAATGACTGCTATAAGTTCACTGAACACCAAAATATGTTTTTTCAATGTTTTTTTCAATTTATTCCCTAATTTAGGATTAGAGCGAAATTTGACCCTTTGGGATTTAGGGGTATCATTTCGAAAAATCAGAATAACAAAAACTGTCAGTAAACTATTTAGAATTTAAGAAAAATAATTAATCAAATACAAAGCTACATTGAACAATATATTTTTTTTGTTTTATTTGTTGCATTTTAGCCATCTTGTCACCACCACTCTGGCTCATGTAAGTGCAATATTCATCCACTAGATGGCCCCATGCAGGGGTCAGAAGTGGCACTCTGGACTTTTGAAGTTAAATTTGTAAAAAAAATAAAATAAAATAAAAGTCTCTGTTATTTGGGTAGCAGAATTTATAGGGGCCAAATTTGACCCCGTGGGTTCTCCAGGGTTAAGTATTATATATATGGTTCTGTTTTGATTAAAAATAAAGACAACCCTTTTTGGCATAACATATGTAATTTTATTTTAAAAAGAGTTTATAGATTTCACTTAACATAAACGGGGTAAGGAGACCAGGGCTAGATGTATCACTTTTTATACTTTTATTTTTATATATTGCTGTACATTTATACCAGATGAAAGACCAAAGTCTTAGGTATATTTTTGTGTTCATGTCATTTTCATACTTTGTGTCAGTGCATAGATTATAAGCCATCAAATACAGGGAGTGAATATCTGACATATTGCCCCACCAATGGATAGGTTGTCACACTATATGGGGTAAGATGTCACACTGGATATTGCAACTAATAAAACAAGGACAAAATTATCATTGTTCTCCTGTTTTTTTTGTCTGTTTGTTTTCTGGCATACGTAAACAGTTGCCAAAGGTGCATTTTTTTTATTGGCCCATTCTTTGCATATGTAACAACAAACCCCAAAATGACTGAGACAAGTTGCCCCAAATTACTATGTTGGCCAACACTTGCTCTAGTTTAAAGTTATCTTAAAATGGAGCAGTGATTGAGGCATGACAAGATACCTGAATCTATCCTCTAACGAGTCCACATGATTTGCTGCTAGAGTTTGTCTATGTATGACGCCCGTTTCAAAATATATGAAGTTGAACATTTTTACTTTGGGTTATTGGCACTCATTTAAGCTCACAATGTGCTATACTCTCTTCAGACAATACACATCCCCTGACCATTTATACGAAGAAAACTAGTATTCCACTTTTTTCGTTGCACCCTCTGGTGAGTAAGGAAATTGCAATGTGACAACTTACCCATGATACAACTAGCCCCGGTCTCCCCTACTTGTTTTTGTTTAAAGAAAAATAGTCTTTCTAGAATTCATTCATCAAAAGTCTTTTTCTTATACAATCTGTTTTGGCCTGACATATTTAACATGGCAAAATTAAAATTTATGTCGTATATTGTTTATAAGTACAATGATTACTTTTGGTGAACTTATACAGTCACACAGCCTTGTGGATCTTTCTCCAAGTTTAACTTTGCTGTGACCCATATTATTATTCTTAGTATCTATTATTATTAATTTGATCTACAGGTATGCATTAGAATAGTAATTACTGTAAAAAAAAATTTTTTTTTAATATTAATAATAATAATAATAATAATGCATCAGTTTTATATAGCACTTTTCTAGACATCCAAAGACGCTTTACAATGGAATGGATACATTATTCATGGACTCACACATTCACACTCTGGTGGCGGTAAACTACTTTAGTAACCACAGCTGCCCTGGGGTATACTGACGGAAGCGTGGCTGCCAGTGTGCGCCTACAGCCCCTCCGACCACCACCAAACATTCGCACCATTCATACACCAGTGTGAGTAGCAGTGAAGGCAACGTGTGTGAAGTGTCCTGCCAAAGGACACAACGACTTGGGGAGGACGGGGATCGAACAGCTGACCTTCTGGTTACCGAACGACCGTCTCTACACCTTGAGCCACGGCCGCTTTCGCGTTACTGGCATCACTGGTGGTAACAAGCACCAACTCCAATGTTTGAACAATTCTTACAACCGGCATGATGATGATGGTGATAAGGTAAAATAGAAGAAAGAAATCCACTAAAGTTAGCAAACATTCTAAGCAAAAAAAAAAACGTCGTCCATGTCCACATACTAACAGCTCACACAATCACAATCACAACCAATTTACTAGATGGACTATTTCAGACCCAAAATGTGTACTTATTTTCTTGCTTTTTGCAGCTCAAATACTACCCGTATTTTTATGACCTGTAATGTTATATTTGATATCACAGGTATAATATCAATATATTATAATGTAAGATCTGGGATGCTGGCATTTTGCCTTTGGATTACTAACACTCTTTTGTCCAGGTTGTTTCACTGTCATGCATGGTCACATGAATGAATGAGAAGATCATCCTAGTCCAAATCATTATCCAAATCTGTCTAACCTTGTCACTTTAGTTTGCTGAGATGGGGCAAAACTAATTATCGAGAGAAAAAATATTAGCCATTATTTTTTCGGAGTCAGTCCCTGTTTAAATACTTTTTAGACACTACAGCTATGCAGAAAGTCTCTAGGACTTTGTCTATTTCACTTTTGTTTACACAAAAAAAAAAAGCACACTGGCCAGAGCTGTGATTGAAGATACCATGCAAATAAATACTATTGAGTTAATCATAACCACAATGCTAGACAATACTGTATCTATTTGTAATTTCTGCTGAGCTGCTCTGGTGTCTATCACCCTAACAGTGTGAAATGTCTGCCAACTGCCTCATGGGATTCTATTCCCAGTTTATATTAATCGTGTAATCAAATATAACACCAAAATGGTTTAAAGAAACAAAAGCATCAGTGCAGATCATCCCACCAGTTATTATGGGCTGCTGAATTTCCATTCAACCATTTTCTGAACCGCTTATTCAGACTATGAAAATTAAAGAATTATTTCAGAAAATCAGACCGAGACAAATGCCACAAACAGGCTTGTTTTCACATCACAATGCACATGAAAAAAAAATTAAAAATAATTATGGTCACACTGCAAGCCCCTAAAACTGTGTCATGCATGCCTGACGTTGCATCACCACTGACGAATAAAAGTTAAGCATTTGTAAAGATGTGATGTGCATCTTTGACCAAACATGCAAGAGAGACTTTACCAACAACAATCACAAGTAATGCCTTGAAAGGACAGCCTAAAGTCACAGTAAGACACCTAATGTGATGTTCCTCCAACTATGTTTTCTTATAGTTGTGGAATTTGAGACCAAACTCATATTACACGACCAAGCAATCCCATGACCGACCACACAGGCCTCAAGACGACACATCACAACACAGCACAGCAACAATCTCAAATCACAATTTGTATTTACCTTTTGTGCTTGAGGGAGCTAAGGCCAGTTCAAGTGGAAAAAGAGGAAGAGGACAGGAGAGGTCACTGCTTTTTGGGGGGGGCGGGTGGGGGGATTGGTGACAAAAATCATGCCAGTGACCCCTCAATCATCCAGATGTAATGAAAACAGAAAAAGTGTTTGTGGCATTCTAGCCAAACTCATCCAACCATATTTGAACAGATATTGCTTTGCACACAGAAACAAAAGACAAAAACAATTTAGTATTGACTATTAAATACATTTGTAATTTCCGTGAGACCTTTGATCGATATTTTTTGCACATTCCAGCCTTTACATTAACAATGGGTGGATATTTATCCATTTTAATACTGCTTATCTTATTCAGGATCAGGGTGAAGCCTAGCCCAGCTAACAATGGACAAGAGGCAGAATATAATCTCATCACTGGGTAGCTGTAAACACAACATTGAGGGAAATTGTTCCATCATCAGTTGCATGAAAGTCTGCTATGTTAACCAATATAATACCAATGACATGGACGGGTATTATTTTGGTATAAATCCACACTTTGATGTCCATATATAATCATTGTATTAATCATTGATGTATCCGAACCAGATGCCCGAGCCACCTCAACTGAGTCCTTTCAATGCGGAGGAGCAGCAGTACCTCCCGGATGACCGAGCTTCTCACCATATCTCTAAAGGGGGGAACCCAGTCGCCCTGCAGAGGAAACTCATTTTGGCCGCTTGTATCCGGGATCTTATTCTTTTCAACCCACAGCTTGCGACCATAGTTGAGGGTAGGGAACGTAGATCGACCGGTAAAACGAGAGCTTCGCCTTTCCGCTTAGCTCCTCCTTCATCACAACTGATCGATACAGAGTCCGCATCAGACGCTGCAACGATCCGCCTGTCGATCTCCCGCTTATATACATTTTGCGTCTTATAATGTGGTTGGATCAGGTTGTACTGGAACTGGATCTGACATTGCAGCGGCTCACTTAACTGATTTTGCAAATGGCAAATATTCGGCACTTTTCAGGAGATTCTAATAACGACGTTTTTTTTTTCAAATATTAACATTGCATCATGAAAAAGAGCAAGCCATTTTCAACACTTTAGATTGGTCAATAATTCGTAAAAATGACACCCACACATGAGGACTGACCAAAAGTATATATTTTTGTAAAATATATGGAAATTTTCCAAATTGTGACTTATGAGGTTTTGGCCGTATATAGTGTTTAGGTGACTTACTGTAGCTCAGGTCATCTATAAGTAAAGCAACAGAGCAATTTTGTACCGTATACTGCATCTCCAAACAACCCAGAGAAAGACCATATCTTTTCACCCCCCCAAAACACTCAAGCACTTGTCCTTCACACAACACATTCACATGTTGTGACACAAACAAATGGAGTGTTAAAACACCGCTTCTTTTCCCCCCACAATAAAAAAAAAGAAGTAAATGCACCATTTAATAAAAACACTGAAGCGAGGAAAGGTGTTATTAAAAAAAAAATGGTTATGGTTCTTCGACAGATTGTGTAAAATTGAGTTCAGCAACTTACGGTGCTATCAATGTAGGCCTCAGTCCAAACTGTATCGTGCTCCCTGTCGATCACCTTGGGACGACTCAGCACATGGAGATACTCCATCACATTCTCCTGGACATCTGCCAGTGTGGATATTTGAGTGAAGTAACCTGTCGGCAAAAAGTTAAAGAAAAAACTCTTGAGAATTTCCAAAAGAATTATCAATAATATAGTTTGAATTGGCCACTTCTCTTCACTTAGCTACCACTCTTACTTCAAACAGGAATGAAAATTCCTATATATATATATATATATATATATGTGTGTATATGTGTATATATATATGTATATGTATTTAAAAAAAAAAAAAAAAAAAAAAAACATTTATTAAATTTTTTTTAATTGATTTGTTGGATTAAAAAAAAAAAAAAAAAAGGAGAGCAATGATGATGTCAAATCGAATGAACAATACTGAGCTCTCCCGTAAGAAAAAAAGAAAAAAAGGAATGAAAATTCCAAAGTGTGTCATTTAAAAAAAAGACATGTAGTGCAACACAATCAATATCCTCAAAAAGCATCTGAATGTTTTCAGAATCATTTCTTGCATTTTAAGAAATTGCACGTAAAATACAGTTCAGCAGGTGGCAAACAGCTCCGAGATGAAGCTTGATACATGTTTGCGCAATCGCGACATGATTCCTGGAGTCGAGCACAAGTGAAAGGAAAAACCAGCATGGGCTTGGAGACAGGTACATTAAGTAAGTGCTATGTAAATGTTATGCAAAAAAAAAAACGCTTTTATTCAACCCAAATGTGATGCTATTTCATATGACGATAATGTCACCGTTGTGAGGAGGGAATGCACTGTTATCTCAACAGGGGGCAAAAAAGAATCAGGGAAGTAGTGAGTCAGACAGAGAGAGGACAAAACGTGACATGGAGAATTGGAGAAAGGAAAGAGAGCACATGTCTACCCGTCCATGAAAGAAAACTGTCACCATCACAATCATAAAAATCATAGCTAGAGGAAATATATTTTGGGGTCATCGGTCCAGGCAGTGACCTTTATTCCACATGGAGAAAGGGGCCAACGCCAGAGGAGTCCAGACTAATACAGAACAGCGATGTGTGATGGGGAAAAGTCAGTCAAAACTTCAACAACAACCAAAACAGCAGAAAATGCAAAAAACATAAAGCATTGTTGAAATCAAATGTATCAAAGCAGCATGAAATAGCATCTCGTACTGTATGTCCTCTTCTTTTGGTACCAAGGCCCTCTGGGATCCAGCTATTATTCCAGCAGGTAGTTGGTTACAACACACACTGAAGAGGCTCACATAAGGCACAAAACAAGCTGCCTCGGTGTAGCAGCATCGTTTATCAAGGCGCTGAGTGAAGAATGACTGGTCCCTCCGGAGGCCTAAGGGCGTCCTTCGGGCTGAGCCACGACGGAGAGCGAGATGAGGTGGGGAGCAAAAAAAATTAATCCTCCCTGTTTTCCGTGACATGGTACACCTGGTACAGGCTAGAAGAGCAGCAGTGTGAAATAGTCATGATGAGAGTATAAATATGTTCGAATGGACCTCTTGTGGTACCAGACATTAGCGAGAATACGCATAACGTGCTGTTGACAAAGTATGTCATGACTCATGAGTGTAACTAGTCGTTATTATGTGCTGGCCTTACTATAAGTACATAAGTTATACATAACCAACTCTCTGACTCTAATACAAAGTTGGCTATAATAAAACAAATAGAATAACTATAAAATGCTCCAGCACAGTCTAATTATGAGATTAGCATGACATTTGGCTTTGATGGATTGATTTTGAAATCTGTGACCAAAAAATTTAAGTCTGTAATATAGATGAACAATGTTTATTTCTTAAGGAAGCCTGTCCCCGGCTGTGTTGGGGTAGTAGGCGGGATAAACCCTGAACTGGTTGCCAGCAAATTGCATGAAGATCCGAAATTAGATTTTTTTTATGAAGACATATCCTTCACACATTTTTTGTGGGACATAATCGTGAAGTGGAACATTTTGTTTTTTTATAATTTTATTTTTTATTTTTATAAATAACTAAAAAGTAGAGCGTGCAAAATGAATCACCCATTTTCTCTCAGTGCAGCCAACTGGCTACAGAAGTTCCCTGATGATTTCTGAATGATCCAAAATTGACCTAAATGAATGATGATAAACAAAGTCCACCTGCAAACCTACCAAGACTTGTCACTTTTCAACTTGATGATTGTCCATTAATCAATTAATTTTGACAAATCCAAAATTCCTGAAGAAGCGCAATAAGGCTTGTGTCAGCACGAAAACCAGTACGCTTGAGCGCAATGGCATTTGTTATGTGCTAGGGCACAAATGATGCTCGTCGGGCGGTTAAAATGGGGAGCAGGGAAGTGGTGGAGAATCGGGTAGCATTCTGACGGGGAGTCCGAGTCCCAAAAATAACAAACAAGAAATATTAAGTATATGCTCAACGGAATGGTTTGCAAAACCAGGCTGGACACCTCTACTCTTACCTGGAAAAGCAAATGTGCAGCAGACAAAAACACCGAAATGACGTAAGTGCTCATATAAAACCCACACCACCTCCCACACACCCTCCCACCGATCCCAGAAAAGCCCCCATTTGCTATGTGATAGGGCAAAGTTTAACACCCACAACACAAAAAACAAATTAACAGTCATGACAAATTGTGGACCGTAACAGCACCATCTACGGATATAGAACCCTTAATGTTGTAAGGTCGGTGTATTTAATAGTTCTGATGGGTATGGAGTAGCATAAAAGATACTAGGGATGTCAGGCGATTAACATTTTTAATCATAATTAATCGCATGACTTCAATAGTTAACTCACGATTAATCACAATTTTTGTATTTTTTCTAAATGTACAATAACATATTTTTTTCTAACTTTCATACTCTTGTTCACGTAAAAATAGAAAAAAAATTTAACTAATCGAAATATGGTTGCAACGTCTAGTCATTGATACAGTAATTTCATAATTCATAAAATTGAGTTAAAATTAAACAGATGTACTGTACTGTAAGAAAACGAGTGTGATATTGATTTTCTTTGAGGTCATTTTTCTGCCACTAGATGGCATAATTGCATTTGTAAGACGTTGGTGACAGCTCTGTGTATTTTTATTTTCATATTAAGAGCTATCTAACCTTTAACATTAAACAAATTGTGAAATTCTGCACAAAATTGTACAATACAATATGACCCCTGCAATCTCCACAAATAATAAATACGATTAATCACAATTTTTGTATTTTTTCTAAATGTACAATAAAAGGTACAATAACATATTTTTTTCTAACTTTCATACTCTTGTTCACGTAAAAATAGAAAAAAAATTAAACTAATCGAAATATGCTTGCAACGTCTAGTCATTGATACAGTAATTTCATAATTCATAAAATTGAGTTAAAATTAAACAGATGTGCTGTACTGTAAGAAAACGAGTGTGATATTGATTTTCTTTGAGGTCATTTTTCTGCCACTAGATGGCATAATTGCATTTGTAAGACGTTGGTGACAGCTCAGTGTATTTTTATTTTCATATTAAGCGCTATCTAACCTTTAACATTAAACAAATTGTGAACTTCTGCACAAAATTGTACAATACAATATGACCCCTGCAATCTCCACAAATAATAAATACGATTAATCACAATTTTTGTATTTTTTCTAAATGTACAATAAAAGGTACAATAACATATTTTTTTTTAACTTTCATACTCTTGTTCACGTAAAAATAGAAAAAAAATTAAACTAATCGAAATATGGTTGCAACGTCTAGTCATTGATACAGTAATTTCATAATTCATAAAATTGAGTTAAAATTAAACAGATGTGCTGTACTGTAAGAAAACGAGTGTGATATTGATTTTCTTTGAGGTCATTTTTCTGCCACTAGATGGCATAATTGCATTTGTAAGACGTTGGTGACAGCTCAGTGTATTTTTATTTTCATATTAAGCGCTATCTAACCTTTAACATTAAACAAATTGTGAACTTCTGCACAAAATTGTACAATACAATATGACCCCTGCAATCTCCACAAATAATAAATACGATTAATCACAATTTTTGTATTTTTTCTAAATGTACAATAAAAGGTACAATAACATATTTTTTTTTAACTTTCATACTCTTGTTCACGTAAAAATAGAAAAAAAATTAAACTAATCGAAATATGGTTGCAACGTCTAGTCATTGATACAGTAATTTCATAATTCATAAAATTGAGTTAAAATTAAACAGATGTACTGTACTGTAAGAAAACGAGTGTGATATTGATTTTCTTTGAGGTCATTTTTCTGCCACTAGATGGCATAATTGCATTTGTAAGACGTTGGCGACAGCTCTTTGTATTTTTATTTTCATATTAAGAGCTATCTAACCTTTAACATTAAACAAATTGTGAAATTCTGCACAAAATTGTACAATACAATATGACCCCTGCAATCTCCACAAATATATGCATTATTATCAAATGTATTACTGCTAAATTTTGAGGCGGACGTGTCTGCTGCCTTGCGACTGTAATTCCCCCAGTTCAGACTTTCCAAGTAAGGGGCAGTCAATAATCAGGCGTGAAAAGAATTAGTGGTGTTAAATCAACTTTAAATTAACTCAAAATGAATACATTAATTTTGACACCCCTAAAAAAATACACACAGCTACAAAATACTAAATGTTTGGCAGATAGCACACACTCAAACGTACATGCATACAAGCTCATCCTCATCTTGAAGACCTTCAAAGTTTACACCCACACACACCAAAGCCCAATCATTGCAATGACAGATGTTTTTGTGTATCGCAAAGTAACACGCTGTAAGCAATCTGAGCAAAAAAATAAATAAAAAATAAAAAATATTAATATGGGTGAACAAAGTATGTCGATCGCACCTTTGTTAGCACATGCCATCCATTTGAGATTATCTGCAAAGGCCGACTCTCGGCCAATCAGGTAGGGGAATATGCGGACCTGTGGAAAAAGAGCAGATAGGACCCGTCAGTCATCTTAATCGTATTTCCAAAGAGCCCACCACACCAGCAAGGGGAAGATAATGCAGTCAAACCAAAACGGTGGGTTCATTATTTGGCATGCGAGTGATTAGCAGGCCTGTTCTGTTGATTTAGTAACAGATTTTTCCCAATAAATCATCGTTTTAATTATGAATTAATATCATGTTGATGAACCCAAAGGACAAAAGTAATTAGTGAGGAATAATGACATAAATTGACATAACAAACTTGTGTGTAAAGTCATTAGATAACCATCAATACAAAATCAGTCACAACAGGTATGTGAGTTTGTGGTGTACATACTTTGCCAGATTGGACCAAATGCAAGCTTTAAGGGATGCAGCTGTCATAGCACCCAAGCCTATATTTTCCCCTGCCTTTCTTCACCCTGACAGCATGTGTCTGCTTACCGTATGTGTGTGGATGGAGCACAGCACGTTTGAATGAGAGTGGGTTTGTTTATCTTATTTTGAAAGGCTGCTCTTAAAATAAGTGCGCCATACATTTATTAGACTCCTTGTCTTGTTCTCTTGAGGTTCGCCTCCAAAATAGATTCATCACTGTGTCTATGATGTATCCTATAGACTTGTAGATATTGTCTTACAGCAATAGCAAATAAATGATTAGTTTCAGCTAGGTACAAAGTCAATATCTTTTTAGTAAAAATAGTGTTGCTTCATTGTTAGCTGTTACTGTATGTATTTTATCGGATTATATCGTCAATGTGACAACAACATAGTATGTCAATATGTTTACAGTTGCTCCATTGAGGCCTATAGATAAGAGAAGTCTGAGTACACTTCACCGGTCATTGACAGGTCAAATTACAGCGACCACTTATTAAATATGAAAGTGGTTGACTGCAGTGCAAAATGCTGCACAAGTACAAACAAGCAGCTGCAGCATGCAATCTCCAACCCACCTGAATGCACACATGAATATAACAAATACCCTTTCAAATATTTACAACATAAACGCAAAAGTACATTTGTTTACCTGAAGCCTATGGGCGGGATTTCTGAAAAGACTTCATGATTAAGATTCAGATTTACTGGTGCAAATTACTATTAAAAAGTCATTTCCATTCTGATACAAAGCGACTCGATGTGATTGTGAGACTGAAGTTGACGAAAAGTGACAATAGAAGAGGGAGAGCATCTCTGTAGAGCGACAGTGACTGAAGACTTCTATTATCAGCAGGGCATTTTATAAATTGAACTATGAGAACCTTTTCCACTTTTCATTGCTCCTCAGCCTTGAGGCAGCAGTCGGAAGTCGGTGAGGGGGATCACCACCAACACCCGCATGGGAAGAGTTTGGGTGTCGTCATTTCTATCAACGCTTACCTGGTGCTATTGTGACATGCAGTTAGCTAGTTAGCATGCCTACACTGTGAAAATGCATCTTTCTTTAGATAACTTAGGGTTATACATTTAGAGGGCCTCGTTGTAAGCCACGAGTGCACGCTTGTCATGGAGACAAGGGAGAAGGTAAAAAATAAAAATAAAAATGAAAGTCCATCTTGACAGCCAGGATCTAAAAATGTGTGGCTGATTTAAGAGAGCCTTGTTGTTGCAGGGTTAGCATCGCAACACTACGGTGTGAAATATTCCAGCCTTAGAGGCTTTGAGTGTACATATTTTTGCAGCTCAAACGTGTAGGCATAAGAAACATGCATGAGGACGTAGCAGCCATTTTTCCAGATCATAGTAGCGTTTTTTTGATTGATAGTTGAGCAGTGTGTGGTTTCAGTGTGTTTAGCACACACACCCACAGCGTCCGAGAGCAGCGAGAATAGGTTTATTTTTCATGATTTTGAAGCTTCATTTTACAAACTTGGTGATTCTTTTTTTTTTAAATCACAAAAAAATTGGCAGTGTTGTTGACAACGCTTGTCTCCGTTGCGTGCCAAATTTAGAAATTCCAGGTTTCCAGAGTAACTTTTTTCTTTTACTTGGAGCACATTGGTCCCTAACTGAAATTTTAGGGGCACAAGCAGAAAATTGAAGGGCACAGATTAAATCAACTTGCAAATTAAATATTCAAGAATAGTCATTTTTAAAAAGATCTGCAAATTTACCACTGGAATGGGCACGAGTACATGAAAAATTTAATCCCACTGTCTCAAATGTTAGGAGCAAAATGCCACCATTTTTCCCCACATTCCTTGTTTGCCTTTCTCCTGCAAGCCGGCCTCGCCTCCCTGAATCTTGTATCCTGCATCCTCAACCCGCAAACGTAACACCATTAACTCTTTGACTGCCAAAAACGTTAAATAACGTTTAGTAAAATCCTATGGAGGAGTGCCAAAGACGTTAAAAGACGTTTGTTTCAAAACAGAGGTGAAACTAACCATTTTCCGTTGTTGATTACTGAAGAACGGAATAAGGTAGAAACAAAATTTTTTTTCTGATGAAAGATGAGAGTCCAATCTTTCATTTGGTAGTATGTGTGTTTCCATAGTCCAAACACATAATTTTCTATGGACCTTGAAAGATCAGTCAAAATGCTTAAAATCGGCTGGCACTGGCGACAACCCGTTTCTGAAAACGTCTGGCAGTCAAAGAGTTAAGGGGTAGGGGAAGTCTGGAGCCCTGAGATTACATATTTATTTTCACTTTACTTATCAAAAGAAGCACAGTATGTGTACACACACTCATTTCTCAAGCCACACGGTATCAAGTACAGAGCCAGGTGGGACAACGTGGCTTTGAGCAATCTAAAAATGACTATGTAGTATATTTAGAAAATTTTAAAATGCAAAACCTATTCATAGTCTGCTGTTGGTGACGTCAATAGAAAATTGCGCTTGAATATAATACTGACAATAATGTGTTGTGTGCGTGTTATAATTCCTCACCTTCCTGTCTGGCCAGTTGAACTTGGCAAAGATAGCATCGTACGTGTCCACTGCTCCATCTGTAACCAACATAATGGCTTGGCTACACTCACTGCCTCTTCCGGTCTCATTGAACTGGGAAGACGGGGGAGCGAGTGAGAAAGGAAGGTAGAGTTACTCGAGGATACCACAAACAACACACCACAATGCAAACTGATTGAAAATCAACATGCAAAATATAGCCCTGAATATGATTCCCTTCGCGGAATCAGCTTTCATCAACTAATCAAACTGAAACGGATATCTGTTATGACAGTATTTTACCGAGATGAAATGATTGCATTTAGTTTGTAACTTTCCTTCTGTATTACTTGTTGTTTAACTATTTGCTGAAAATTGAGTATTCTGTAAAGACATGACCTATTACTTTTGAATAATGATACTTCAGCTTTTAGAGCATTGTAGTGACAATGTTAGAGCATCTAAATTCATGTTTGAAATGATAATGCATCGGCGTAGTACATACCTCGCTGAGAAGATCGAAGGCCTCACTTAAAGCAATATCTAACATTCCGATGCCTTGAGCAAACAGCTTGTCAAGGTGCTCCCGGAAATGCTGAAAAACAATTGGGAATGGCTGAACTCACGCTATGCATCAAAACTGATTTGAGCACATTTTACGCAAACTAACTAACCCTTTATAAATAATATTAACAAACTGCAACATTGAAGAGCGTGAGTGAAGGGTGGAAGCTGCTGCATTTTTCTTTCAATGTGTTATATTTTAAACTTTTATCATTCTACACAGTGATCTTTTAAATTTGCCATTCATTTACTTTCGGCAATAAATGTTTTTATTTACACTATTTATTTTGCACTTTTGCACGGGGTAAGGGCATCCTGAACGAATCTCATTGTAACTTGTGTATAATGACAATAAAGCTATTTGAATTAGAATTTACGCAAGCAAACTAACCCTTTAATTATATGCTAATATAAGGGACGGCCTAAAAAACGTTTAATATTTTTAAGTCTTTTCTTTTTTTTTCATATATATATATATATATATTAGAGCTGTCAAACGATAACATTTTTTAATCAAATTAATCACATCTTAAAATTTGGATTAATCACAATTAATCGCGTTATTAAAAAGGCTTTTTATCCCCAAAAATTTGCCTGCCAAATTTAAAGAGCACCTGTTATGTAATAATTATTTCGACATTTAATGTTATGAGGACGTCTTCCACATTTTTTGATCCTCTGCACACGCTAACTCTCCTCTTTTTGTAATCAGTTAATTACTTGCATAATTCAAAAAGAAAAAAAACGGCCCGATGGTTTGACACGAACAAATATTCTGAATGTCATACGCAAAACATTTATTAAATGCTTTACTTCAATGCTTTTTTTTTTAATGTCTCAAACAACGACCTTTGCTACTTTTAACGTTACATCTGCTATCACGATAAAGGATAATCTGTGGCCAAAATTAATAATGTGAATAATCTGCTTTAATTCACGATTAATATGATAATTTATGAATTTATATATATATATATATATTACTGTCAATAGAAATATAGAATGATTGTATAGGTTGTTAAAGTCTTGACATACATTCAGATAAATCCAAGTAAAATGAAAAACATTTATTTACATTGGCATTTTTATATGGTGTATGATACACTTTAAAATTGTTCTATTGATCTTTAATTTACCCAAGCAAATAGGGAATCAATTTTTACACATTTTCACTTTTTGGCTATCAACATTCTAGCTGCACCGTAACCATCCTCAATTATTATTTCTCTCCACCTTGACTTTCCACTCCCTCTTTATTTAGCGCCTCGGGTCTTTGGCTCCACTGGGATGAGAAAAGGTTCTCCACACTCAGCGGGAGGCCGAAGCTGTATTAAGTCCCTATCAGTTTCTGCTTATTTGAGCTTGGGTGTACAGAAACATGCACCACCCCCCCCCCCCACATGCATCACTAATATGTACAGTAATTGCGTCAAAACAACCTCCAGCTACCTGATCCAACTCGAAATAGCAAAAGGCACAACCTTTCCTTTAGGGTGGCGAAAAAAGGTTAATCAGTTCCAATAAATGGTTGCACCCCAGAGCACAGCAAATATTACCTGCTGCATTTGAGTGTGACCGCGGGAACGAACTTGTTCTTTAGGTTTGTGGGTTAAGATTCCTACAAATGTCCGAATACAACGGGGCACTCAATACATATCACAGCAGTTTGTCCTTGGGACGTACTCGTTTGTGCGCACAATAAATGGTGTTAAAGGCGGCTCTGAAGTAATAATGAACAATCATTGAACAATGTTTAATAAAAGCTTGGTTACATACATTATAATGTTCGCATGAGCCACTTTTGAGTGACATGACCCTGTAGCCACATTAACTCTTTGACTGCCAGACGTTTTCAGAAAAGGGATGCCGTGGGTGCCAGCCGATTTAAGCATTTTTGACTGATCTTTCACGGTCCACAGAAAATTATGTGTTTGGACTATGGAAACGCACATACTACCAAATGAAAGATTGGACTCTCATCTTTCATCAGAAAAAAAAGTTTGTTTCTACCTTATTCCGTTTTTCAGTAATCAACAATAGAAAATGGTTAGTTTCACCTCTGTTCCGAAACAAACGTCTTTTAACGTCTTTGGCACTCCTCCATAGGATTTTACTAAACGTTATTTAACGTTTTTGGCAGTCAAAGAGTTAAAGATGGTAATAACGTCAGTATTAATATTGATGGATATCAGTGAATTAGATAATGAGAGATTAGATACATAGATTAGATCATGCATTTTCATTGCATATGTTTTTGAACTCAGGGGGGTTGATTAGATTTGTTTTTATTTACTTTTTTTTAACCATTCAATTATTTTTGCCCTGTAATGGATTGGCTACCAGTCCAGGATGTAGCTATCTAATTTCAAGTTGGGATTGTAAAAGATTCAAATTTACTCAACTTGATTTAACAATATAGAGCACTGAATTTTTTTTTGGAGTGAAGCACCCACTGTTGTTTCATTGTTGACAAATATCTGCATTAAAATGTTGAAATAGTGCAAAGGGTTTTAGCATGACGCAAAAAGGATAAGAGGGTGAAAAGTACAAATGAAAAAGGCAGCAGATATGTTTTAAATGGTTTGCTGTATCACAGTGAGAGTGCAAAACAACAAGCACCAATATTTACTGTCACCGCTAAAACACTTTAAATAGTTTAACACCAGTTAGTGCGAGGCAAAACTAATATTAAGGAGTGAATAAGTACAAATAAAGGATAAATTTAACAGAGCTGAAACAAGTGCCAATTGGAAGAATTGAATTAAATATGACGCAAACAAATATGGACATTTACTGCCTGATTAAAGATGGGGGCAATCGGACACAATAACTGATGAATGCCCAAAGCCACACATGACCAATAAAATCCATGTATGACTAAGATTCAACCCAAAAAAAAAAAAACATTAACTTGATGGGAGTACGGCTTTGATAACACCCCTAATTAGCTTCAGCAAGAATTTTCTTAGAAGTGTGTGTCTTTCGACGGATGGAAATAATAGGAGAGTGAAAGAGGGCTCACATCTTTGTTGGCGACGTCAGCCTGGACCAGCGTTCTATTCAGGCATGGCTCCACATAATGCAATTCCTCATTGTACTGAAACAATACATTAGGTCATTGTTAGTTTTCCCAAAATGTTCAATATACTTGTTTAATTCTGTGGCTGAACAATGATCCACGAACTGGAACGCCTGCTACATACTGTAGTGATAATTAAAAACATAAAAGTGCATGAAAGACAAGAGATGTAGGCTAACATTCCCACCCCTCGCCAATTTATTTATGCATAAAGTAGCCTCAAAAGAAACTAATATTATTTTGGAACAAAACAAAAAAAAGATTTCTTTGGGCTTGGGAAGTTTTTGTGTAATTATATGCGAAATGTAACAATAACAAGAGAAACAATAATAAGGAAACAAGCCAATGAGCTAAATGGATTATTGGGAAACACAATTTCCCAATCATTTTTCAGTTTTCTAAAAGAATAATTTTCTAAATAACACGATTAGGCTATGAAATGATAATGACAACTTTGTTCTGTGGTGAGACAGAATGTGGGCTGGCAATGTGACAGGCTACATTTTGATGTGAAATAGCATCAGACATAGGCGTGTGCGTGGTGACACACACACACAGAAACAATGGTTTGGAAGCCGGAGGCGGGATCCAATCAACAACTGTCTTTTTTTTTGTGCTTCAAATCTTCATTTAGCAGGCTGCTAATTGGCTGAGAGCATGACAAGGGAGAAAGCTGATTTGTTCCAGAATTTGGCCTTATCTTAGCAAGAGTGGAGCCAGGCTCATCTCGCGCGTCTCTATCTGAATCTGAAACTAAGTGAGTTTGAAAGTAATGCAAAATTATTCTTTTTGCAGCAGCTGTGTGAACTTACAGCAATGATGTTGAAGAAGTCATCATCTCCAAGAGTGTCCAGTATGGAAGAGACGGTTTGCCTAGCGATGGTGAGTCTGAGACCTTTCATGCTTCCGCTGACATCAACAAGAATCAGCACATCCTTCGGCGAGGTAGCAGCTTGGATGTACCACTTCCTGTTACGGCAGTCAAAAGCAATGACCCCGTGTACATCTGGTTTCCATTTAATCCCTTGGATAGTGGAAATAAGTCAATTACATTGATTGTATGTGTGACAACAGCACCAAACAACAGCTCTGACATGTTCCTATTTTGAACTTTCTTGGTCCTGGATGGAGATTCCAGAGCACAAAATAAACTGAAAACATTTTTGTATTGTTCTCCTGCTTAGTCAAAAAAAGCATAGACAATCAAATACAGTGGTGCCTCGGAGTTTGAACACAATTCGTTACTGTGAAGTGTTCAAAGTTCGAATTGTTCAACCTCCGAAACATTTTTTCCCCATAGGAATTAATGTAAATGCAATGAATCCGTTCCCAAGCTCCAAAAAAAAAAAAAATCCTATTTTAATTTCTATTTATGTAAAAAACATGTACACCCTGTACAGCTAAGGGGGGTCCTTGTGCAGTATTTACGGAAGTAGTCACAGTAGCACTGTACGTTTTTCTTTTCTGCCACTGGAACTGCTGTCTTTATTTGGGCACATGTTGAAGAAAGTTGTCATGGAAAAATCTAAATGCACTTGCGAATGTACGGAGCACCTCCGAGAGTATTCACCCGCTCTGACTGGAAATGAGCAGATCTTGGTCTCCACTACCGCAACGTGAGCATTCGGCATCACTTGGCTTCCTGATCAAGGTACGTTCAGCTTTGCTTGGGTGTTCAAACTCCGAGAATGAGGTCAAACTCAGAGGCATTTTTTTACTCCGATTTTTTTGTCGAAGTCTGATTTGTACGAGTTCCGAGACGTTTGAACTCCGAGGTTCTACAGTATTAATTCGATTCATAGCTACTTAACTCTTTGACTGCCAGACGTTTTCAGAAAAGGGATGCCGTGGGTGCCAGCCGTTTTAAGCATTTTTGACTGATCTTTCAAGGTCCATAGAAAATTATGTGTTTGGACTATGGAAACACACATACTACCAAATGAAAGATTGGACTCTCATCTTTCATCAGAACAAAAAGTTTGTTTCTACCTTATTCCGTTTTTCAGTAATCAACAATAGAAAATGGTTAGTTTCACCTCTGTTTTGAAAAAAAAAAACATCTTTTAACGTCTTTGGCACTCCTCCATAGGATTTTATTAAACGTTATTTAACGTTTTTGGCAGTCAAAGAGTTAATTATACTACTTCTCTTCATGTTCATGCTGCTTCGCTGATGGACTCCAGTGTCAGGCTAATATAACAGAACATTCCCACACACCGTTAACAACATTTTGGGAAGATGAAGACAAAACACGCAGAAAAAGACAACAAAACAAACAAACCCACACTTACCTGGATACTGTCTGAAAAAGCCTTTGGCACTGCCAAAATACTGCCATATGAGTGATGGGTCTCTCTCAAAGTTATCCACAAAAACTTTGTTCAAGGCTTCCGACCAGTACACTCCATTCACAATGGCAGAGTCTAATAATTAATGGCGGGAGTGGGAGAGGGGATAGGGGCAGAGGTAGAAAAAAATAGTACAATTTCAGTAAAAAAATAAAATAATAAAAAATAATCAACAGTTTTCATTGAAATTTCCTGACATGAGTACACACAGGGCCGAATCCAATGAAGGTTTGCGTAGCTTTTCTGTGGCGCTAACCGGTAAAATCGAGCAAACAGACAGCATTTAATCCACAAAGCATGCGCTGATGGTGAAATTCATTACTAACTGCACTGCCAAGCAGAATGTGTAACACCGGCGCTCACTGCCAAACACACCAGATAGAAAGTTGGAAGCCTGTTTCTTGTCGCCGTCAAATTTTGAACATGTTCCAAATTTCTACGTGAGGAAAAAAACAAACAAAAAAAAAAAAACACACACAAAAACGGTTGAGCTTAAAAATTATTTGCAAGGATCTGCCGAAATTGTTTGCAACGTCTTGAACGAAACCTGACACAATACCGACACTCATTAAATGCACACACTTGCGCAAGCCTGCACCACTCAGTGAGTACGTTTCCATGCAGTCAGTTAACCCATTTAAAACTCGAATATTACCAATATTGGGGTTTTGAAAGGCCATGTAAACACGTGCAACACAAGAAGCAGAGTTAAGAAAAAACAAAAACGTGGGGGTGATTGAATTAACCCATTAAGGCCGGGAACGCATTACCTCGTTTCTACCTTTATGCCGGCTTGTGTCAGATCAGCATACCCGTATAGTAAACTCTATCTGTAGCCTCACCCTAACACCTAACCTGTTCTTACTGAAATAAATGACGCAATTGATGACGGTGCGGGAGGACTTCGAATCGGTGTAACCAGTCGACAGTGACATACTGTTAAGAAATACGTTTGTAGACAATGAGGATGTTGAGAATTCCGATGGCTTTGTAAAGGAATGGACGACGAATAATTACCACTCGATCCCCCAAGGTTATTACAACTGCGCTCCAGTGTTGAAGGTCAATATACCCGCAGACGCTACACAGTTGTGGATTTTTTTTTAAATTAAAAATACATTCAAGGTTTATAATAATAATAAACTTAGGTTTGTCTGAACACCGCAGGTGTAAGCCCTGAAATGTTTTGGGAATTATGTTTCTAACTGCTTCAGGAGCTGAGATATCAATTATTTAGTAGGAATTGACAATATTGCTGAATTTCCAGGAAAACTTCAGGTTTTCGGAGGTGATTCTAAAGTCAAACTGAGGTTTTAGAAGCATGTTTTGGCAGGCGCTTTAAGCCTTAATGGGTTAACAAAGGTGAACATACAGCACATTCAATAAATAAATCATACACAAAAGCCCAACATAAAGAAAAAAATAAGTGTGGATGGAGAGGCGGGCAAAAAGCAACCCAGACATGTGAAATGGAGACAGAAAAGCAGATAAGACGTTCCTCATCATCTCCAATGCCGGCGCCATTGTTGTGCTGTCATCACTCATGCCAATAAGCCGTGAATGAATTAGTCTTTTGGAAGCAAGCCTGATATGCGACACCAACCCACCTCCGATATTTGGATGTGAACCATTTGCACAACAATACTGCCACATTTTGCGGTTTGACTTTCTATAACAATTCACAAAATTAATCTGCACAATGCAGAGTCTCACTCATTTCTATATACAATACATACACAACAGTGGACACTTACAAATGTATGATACAACATTTTGTATCATTTTCAGTTTATATTGTTTATATTGAAGCTCTATATTGACTTTCTAGTTAGCTTTCTGTCCCTGCATCATACCCAAGTGCAACATGATGAGGAGTCCATAACCAAAAGTGGTCTGTCTTGGAGACACGCAACCCCGACATCAAAGCACAAGTGCTTGAATGAAAACGTTCTAAGAATCCTTCTTTGCTCTTATCCAAGCCTCTTAGTGCTTTTTTTTTTTTGCAGACGGGCGAGTTGTTGCCCACCAAACAAGCTCCCTGCAGTCGCAGCAAATACATCCGAGTTCTCACTAGCAGTGAACAAAGCCCGAGGATTTAAAAACTCTCCAAGCTCTTTCCCTCTCTCATTCTATTCATTTGCCAGGGAATCAAATCAAGATTACGGCTTCCTCTCCTTCCATTAGCCAGCCAGTGTCACTCATAAAATTTTCATTCACTTCCATTCCATTTCATTCAATCTTCTTCTGTCACTCTCATTTGATTTTTTCCCCCCTCCCATCACCTAGCAATAATTAAACTGTTTCTTGGACCTTCCATCAGTTTGACTTAACCTACTTTCTTCCCTTTTACCCCCCAAGATAATTCTGCCTCGAGTAGCTGACTTAAGCCCTCGCGACATGTAGTCTGTCCACTAAGCACCGTTCAAAGGCCTGACTTCATTGGTATGACTGTGTGAACGATGAATTAGACGAGTGTTTGACTCTTTGACAATTAATTCATGTGACGGAAATAATCGAAAGTGTTACATTTCATAAATGCAAATGCCAACACAGTGTGCAGGAAGCAAACTTCATAATTTTCATATATGAATTATTCAATATTCAATTATTGCCACTGAAGCGGAAACACACAATCCACTTTTTCTCATGTTGAAAATATAAAGCAAATATGTGTCCGCATCACATTTTGCAGCTCATTATGGAAAAACGAGATCGTGAACATACCCTTGTTGTACATGTTAGTGGGCACCTGGACCACACTGAGGCTCAGGTTGACTGACAAGTTGTTAAAGTGGTCATTAGGTTGTAGGACGAACTCTCCTCCCAGCTCTACATTGTTCCCCTCCTCATCCACTTCGTTGATCAGCACTGCATTGAAGTATTCATACTGGGGGACGAGAGAGACACAAAAGGTGGCGTGCGAGCAGGAATTTGCACACAAGTAAATACATTTCAAACCTGCAAACATTGCACAGGATGTATCGCTCATGGAAATGCTGAGTCAGAGACGATTACAGCTGCTGATGTAACCTGAATCATCATAGACATGCATGATATCAGTGTGATAAAATGCTGAGCCGGCAATTCTCCCCTTTTGCCTGCACGCTCCTTTCCTATCATCATGCTGCATGCGGTGGCCTGGCTTTGCTGTATTTTTAGTGCTGCATATACTGGAAAGACTATTAATAAATGATGGCGCTAGATAAATATAGCACACATGGCTCCCTGCAGCCCCGAAGCTGAGATACCACCCGTGGCTGTGGCCGGAGGGGAGAACATAACACGCAGATTAGAACGCTTAGGATAGTGGGAAGATTTCACAATAAAATAAAACATCAAAACGGGCAGCACAGAGAAATAGTGGTTACCAATGCCTGCCCTCACAGTCTAGAGATTCTGGGTTTGAATCTCAGCTCGGGCCCTCTTGTGTGAACTTTGCATATTCCAAAAATATCATATTCTCAAAATTGTCCTTAGCTGTGAACGGGATTGTGAATGATTGCGTGAAAATACTGTTTTTACACACACACCCGCACGCACGCACACACGCACATACAAAAAATAATAATAATATATATATTTTTTTTAATTAAAAAAGGAGAGCAATGATGATGACATGTCAAATCGTTAAAATTACCGAATGAACAATACTGAGCTCTCCAGAAAAAATAAAAATAAAAAAAAATAAAATAAAAATACTGTATGTGCCATGAGATTGGCTAGCGACCAGTCGAAGGAGTTTCCTGCCTCTCACCCAAAGTCAGATGATTTTGCGACACTTATGAGGACAAGCTGTAAAGAAATTGACGAGATGATTTTGGCCCAGACATTGGCAAGTTAGTAACTAATATTGAACATTTGCTTCAAACGAGCCACCACTTATTTTGTTCTATTATGAAAGAAACTCATTATTGCTAGACTGTTCTAAAAAGTTAGCTGCGTTCAAATCAGGAGACAAGTGTTCTAATTTCTCCTTTCAATCCATTTTAGTTTTACTTCCCTTTTGATGTTTAAATTAAAAAATACCCTGAAGTTAGAATACATGATGTTGATGATGATGATGATAACATTGGCGAACATTTATGAAGGGTGCAGGGGAGATCTGTTGAGTTAGATATGTATGCTGATTATAACCGACGTTTTTATTCTGATTCCAAAATTGCAGTCTTTTTTTCTCTGACATAATTTTTTTTTCTCCACAACTTACCCTACGGATAAGCAAAATTCCACTGATTAGCTGTAGTAAGACTGTAGTAAGAACAGCTGATTATGATTGAACTGAGATCACTTTTGGATTCTGCACCTAAAAATTTGTTTTAACAGCTGTCTGACCAATCTCAAAAAATAATGTAATGGGGATTGATGTTTTCCTTTTTCAAGCACTGGAGCTGGCTTGTCTGTGAAAGTAGGTGAACGGGATCAAGGATGTTTATATACCTCTGCCAAGCAAATGTGTCAGCTATTGTTTTCACCCATTTTATTTCATTAGTTAGTCATGCGCAAGTACAGCAGTTAGTGTCAGCGAGTATTATTTTCAGAAAATTCACTAATGAAGGACCATCTTTTTGGATACAGTAACAGAGACCTCACTGCTATACGTTACTTTACGTTTACAAGGTGCCAATGCATTTTAAAGGGGCTGCCAATATCTACCTTTCTCCTTTTCTGCCTCTAACATTTGCTTCCCTAATCCTGCTCACTTAGTGTTTGTTATTTTCAGTCCTCCTCAACCACTTCCCTCTTTGACTCATCTCAGAATTCAAACCATGTTTTCAGATTTCAATTTTGAATAATTTTCAGCTTTTCCGCCCTCCCCACTTATATTTTTCCTCTGAAATTGCCTCAACCCACTCCTCTACTCATGTTTCATTACTTTAACATGCCATCTCTGTGTACTTTCTCTTCCTAGTGTTTACATACAAATCTCAAAATAAGACGGTGATGCATCTTTTTCTTCTTTTACACTTTAAAAACGTTAAAACGTTTTTAAAAAAAAAAAAAAAACACAAAAAGTGAGCATATAACTGAACATGTAATTATTTAATACAATCTAGTGCATCCTGGTGGGATAAAAAAACTCCCACTAAATGCAATTTCTAACATGTCTTTAATTTTAAACAGTGACGAGATTTGAAACTATCTGTTAAAAGTATACAGTGTACAATGAGATGAAAGAAATACGACAAACGGTGCTTAACGAAGCTGTTAATAGACTTATTTAAATTCACAGCATGTGGGCTTTAATTTTGATTAAAATTGCATCCATTAGCCACATTGTTCCAGCAGTTCTGGAGTGCATGTGGGCGTGTAAATGTGTGCGTTTGCGTCTGTGCAAGCTCCTGTGCACGTGTGTTCGTGCGTACGCTTGTCCATGTGTAGGTGTCTGTGTTAAGTCAATTATGCAATTCCAATAGTACAGTCAGTAAAGGAGTGCCCAGTGCCACTAATGCAGTCCTTGATCATGGTGTTAACAACCTGATCTTTATGCCGAAAGACCACATTTGTACCATCAGCACCCACTCAGTGTGGGCTAGAGAGAAGACGAGAGGATGAGGAGGGGTGCAAGAGCAAGTAAATAGTGAAGCATATCTTAGTTCCCTGTTTAAAAAGGACCCAGACTGTAATGGTAAGTTTGCTTTATATTATTTATTTGGTTGTTACTAACATAACTATGAGATTCCTTTTTTAAAAATCATTTCCAGTTTAATTAGGGGTGCACCGATCACAATTTTCTGACCGATAGCCGATCTACGATCTTTTAAAAAGTCTGACCTGCCAATCCCGATTTTTTCCGATCTCGATTTTTTTCATAACAAGCAGCATACACCTTCAGAGTTCCAATCTTATTTTATTGGAAAACACTGAACAATATCTGTGAAATAATACAAACAGGTTGTTTTAAATGCAAATTAAGTAGTTCTCTGAAATAAAACTGAAAAGCCTACTAGTCATCTCAGCAGAAGAGGACAGTGGCTGACATTTTCAGACCTCTGAGGAGGGAGATGAGATCGGTAGAAAAGATCGGTTTATATTTAAGGGGTCGGCCGATTACCGATCCCCCAAAACTAAGGAAATCTGGGCTGATAAATCGTCCGGCCGATCCGTCGGTGCACCCGTAAGTTTAATACATTTTGTAGAAACTTTTTTGGGACGTAAGCCGCCATTGTTATATACGTCACAACACATTCAGTGCGTAGTGACGTAAAATGGCGGCTAGCTCTCTGCCGAACAATGTGAAATGCCTGTAAAGAAAGCAAGGTAAGCCTCGTAGCGTTCCTAAAGAAACAACATGCGATGGAAGAGTCACCTTCTCATCATGCTCTCATCATTCACTAGACGCATTCAAGAGTTTTGATCGTCCCTTTAGGAACGCTACGGAGGCTTACCTTGCTTTCTTTATAGGCGTTTCACATTGCTCGGCAGAGAGCCAGCCGCCATTCTACGTCACTACGCACTGAATGCGTTGCAACGTAAATAACAATGGTAGTACGTCCAAATAAAGTTTCTCCAAAACGGATTAAACTGGAAATTATTTTTGAAAAATGAATCTCATAGTTATGGTAGTAACAACCAAATAAATAATACCGAGAAAACTTGTTGTTACAGTCGGGGTTCCTTTAAAAAAAAAATGTCACACTCGTAAATTACATATTATTTAAGTTCTATACTTGTTTTGTGTTTTTTTCCCGTCTTTTTTCTGATGGTGAAATGTGTAGATTCCTTTAACATTTTCAAAGCTATTTGCCAGACTGAATGAAGTTGAAGTATTTGATGATTCTTTTCATTGAGTAGACTGCAAGAAATCAGATCAATCAATCTGTAAAGTGGTGAGATTATAAAATGAAAGCAATCTGTAAGGGTGCAGTGTCAGAAATTGCAAGATATTTAATCACTGAGTGCCTGATTTACTAAGATCCCAAAAAGTGGCTCCTAATTTGTCAGTCTGTGATGATTTTTGTTTCTGGCATGTCAAAAACTTTGATCT
Source organism: Vanacampus margaritifer (assembly GCF_051991255.1). Taxonomy (NCBI): domain Eukaryota; kingdom Metazoa; phylum Chordata; class Actinopteri; order Syngnathiformes; family Syngnathidae; genus Vanacampus; species Vanacampus margaritifer. The sequence goes on along the minus strand of NC_135432.1, from coordinate 5,534,369 downwards.
CTGTCACCTCTCATTTGCTGGCACAACTCCACATGCCGGTTTGCAAATGCCTTTCGGAGGCAGTCGGGAAAAGCACAAAGTTCAGAATTTGTTTCAGGTTGGATAAATCACATCATGCGCTTATTTCACAATTGGACAGGTTAGAAGATTGGCTTACAGAAATAAATTGAAATGACCTGGATTTGTACCCAAATAACATTATATGAAAGATTTCCAAACTCATTTAAGAGAGAGGAAAAAAAAGATTGTCTTATTAACAGGGATGTGATTTGACCAAAGTGAAATTATCAGAAAATTTAGCCGGGGGTCTGGGGGCCGCTGGCACCCAGCTAGGTCCAGGGACACGGGGGGCAAAGCCCCCCGGAGCTCATCGGTTTTCCGTGTTTTTAAGTACTTTCAATGCACTCACATGACAAAGAAATAGACAAAACAACAGCATAAATTTTCAATGTATATTGAACTATCCCATATAAAATGGCAGTTTTAGTCAACTCAAAATCAGTCACATTCAAAAACATTGGACTGCCTTTGCTTTTAAAAACTATCACTGAGAATATCATCATATCTAACTAATGTGATTACTAAGTTAACACATAAATAATGTTGAAGAGTTCAAATTTCATGAACAAATAATTGTATCATGACCAAATGAAAAGTAACTCATATTAGAGCATACCACAAATGTCTGTTATAGCAGAAGATGTTATCTGTCGGAGTCATGTGCATACACAATGAACTACTAACTACTACTGGGGGGGGAGATAAAAAAAGCGGAATTCCGCGAATTAGCGGAAAAATCACATCCCTGTATTAAAAGTAGTTGTTAGAAAAATGAATGCCTCCAAAGATGCCTTTGTTCGTATTTAGGCGCTTCTCACATCTGTCAGATTATAAATTTCTATATTCCCTTTTTGTAATTTGTTAAAGTTTTTGAATGCTTGCAAAAATTATTTCACTGTTGACAGATTTCAGCTCTTTCCATGGATTTTGTTAGGGATTGAGATGAAGACTTGATAGCCACATTAAAGCATTCAACTTTTTCCACCTCAGCCATTTAAAAAAAAAAAAACACTGGTGCGTATTTACACTCTAAGTACAATTGTTTTCTTGTGCCTAGCAGGTGTTCTTGTGTTTTCGCAATATCAGTATTTTCGCATGTTTAGCACTTTAGCAAAGTGGAATAAAAGAAGCAAACAGTCTCTTGCAGTCGAAACTTTTACACAGATATGTAATATGTCACAGAATGTTGATAACTCCTTTTTCAAGCACACAGAAATAATAATTCAAAGACAAAAAGTCTATATTTCTTCATCTCATAAATGCAAAAGTTTCATGCACACACTCTATATAAACACACAACTATTTGCTGTTGGTTTCAGACACGCAGGGAAAAAAAGCATAAAATTGAGTCAAAGCCACAAGGAGGAAAGAGATAGGGCACCAGAAAGAACCGTGACGCCGCAACCCTCTGGTGTTCACTTTCAACTTTCATCACTCCCAGGGTGTGGAAATATGACTGGAAAACAACTTGCGGCATGGATACAGGTAATTTGGGGGTAAACACAACAGTGGAAAAAATAATCTAAGGGAAAGCCAAGATTTGTGCTCAATGCCCTTCATTATGCAAGTCTTTTAGTTAGTTAAAATATAATGTTTATTATTTACTAGCGCTGTCAAACAATAAAAAAAAAAATTAAACAGATTAATCACATCTTTCTGATTAATCACGATTAATCGCCTAATAAAAAAGGGCTTTTTTATCAACATTTTTTTCCCGCCAAATTTGAAGAGCACCGGTTATGTGTTATTTTTTTTTTTTTACATTTAACATTATGAGGACATCTTCAAAAAAAATTTGATCCACTACACACGCTCATCCTCCTATTTTTCTAATCAGTTAATTACTTGCATAATTTAAAACGGAAAAATATGACCCCGATATTTTGACATGAACAAATATTCTAAATGTGATACGCAAACATTCATTAAATGCTTTACTTTAATGCATGAAATTATGTTTATTGCTCAAACACAACCTGTGCTACCTTAAACGTAGCCATCCGTTGTCAGGCTAAAGGATAACCTGTGGTCAAAATTGATCAATTAACGCTTTAGCTTTGACAGCACTATTATTTACCTTAAAAAAAAAAACTTGTACTGCATCAGCTATAGGATCTCTGCTTAGACTATTTTTTGTATATCCAAGACTGTGTAAAAATGTTTCCATGAAACAAAGCAAAAAGAAGGGTCTACTAATGTGCCAACACAAAGCCTGTGGTGTCTGTGTTTCAGTAGTCTAAACTGTCAGGAATTAAGGTGCTAAATTAGTACCTTTAAAGGTCCAATGGCTTGTCACTGGGATACCGTCAAGGATGTTCCTATTGTACCCCTTAAACAGTGTACATACATAGAAGTCCATGTAAATATACAGTATGAATGGATTAACAATTGGCCCGTCACAGTTGAAGTCAAAGGACCATCTTACGTTGTTACTGTTACGGACAATTTCTATTCAGTTTTTGCTGAAAACACAAATATCAGCACATGTTTTATGTCAGGGTCCCCCATATGAAGTAAAGAAAGACCACCTTTAGTTTGCATCGACCATTCAGAGTATAACATCTCAATATCGTGAATCATGACTTACAGAGGTTTGGTTTACATTTTGCATCATATTTTTTTCCTGGTTGGAATTTGCGTTTATTTCATTGTTGATGGTTCTGACAACATGATGCAAATGAATCCTTGCTTATCACGCGTATGTACCTCACAAGAGAACATTTAAAATCATATTCTTACCGATGCAATGTGCATGCAGAGTTTCTCGCATGCATTTTTAGTACAATCGTATGGCAAACACGGTGACATATTCACTGTAGAAAATAACGTGAAAACGCCACAGAGAAATTAATGTATTCAAGTTAGGCGCACTTAGCGAGTGGTAACGTAAGATGGGTGCTGGCGGCTCCAATTCACGGCGAGTAAATAACATTATTAGTCTATTATATAAACGTCTGTGGGTACATATTGGGAGCCTTAGGATTGATACCAATTGTAGAGAAATACAATATGTACCTTAGGGCAGAGGTCCCCAACCCTGGTCCTCAGGGACCGGTATCCAGCCTGTTTTCCATGCCTCCCACAGCCAACACAGGTGGAGATCGTTATCCGCCTTCTCCAGAGATTGCTGATTAGCTGATGATATGAATCACCTGTGTTGGCTGTGGGAGGCATGGAAAACAGGCTGGATACCGGTCCCTGAGGACCAGGGTTGGGGACCTCTGCCTTAGGGGACATATTTGTACCCTTTACCTACAAAGGGGACTATCTAGACCAGTGATGGGCACATCATAAAATATCAGTTAGTAGCACTTGCACCTGCTCATCTCCATCAGAGAAGAAAATCAAGCTAATGATGACCCTGCCAACATGGAGACGTTTAGGCGAAGGGTCTACCATAAAGAGGTGGGCATTTTGTCAGTAATGCCGAACTGTCCTTCAGCCCGTCATTGTCAATTGGTTTAAAGTGCAACAGGTTTCCCATTGCCTATGGCCTACCTATGGTCACGAGCTGTGGGTCGTGACCGAAAGAACAAGATCCCAGATACAAGCGGCCGAAATGAGTTTCCTCCGCAGGGTAGCCGGGCTCTCCCTTTTAGATAGGGTGAGAAGCTCGGTCATCCGGGAGGGACTCAGTGTCGAGCCGCTACTCCTCCATGTTGAGAGGAACCAGTTGAGGTGGCTCGGGCATCTGGTTCGGATGCCTCCTGGACGCCTCACTGGGGAGGTGTTCCGGGCATGTCCTACCGGCGGGAGGCCCCGGGGACGACCCAGGACACGCTGGAGAGACTACGTCTCGGCTGGCCTGGGAACGCCTTGGGATCCCGTCGGAGGAGCTGGGTGAAGTGGCTGGGGAGAGGGAAGTCTGGGCTTCCCTGCTAAAGCTGCTGCCCCCGCGACCCGACCCCGGATAAGCGGAATTGAAGACGGACGGACGGAGGTTTTCCATTGCTGGTCTAGATTACTACACTCACAGCTCATTTCTTTAAACTGCATTCCATACAACTGTGGGCTCTTTCAAAATGGTCTGTTTACCCATTTGGAACATTTGTGTACCTTTTCTAAACATAAATAGAACTTATTTGTACAGTACCAAAGGGTTCAATTATGCAACACAAAGATTGTAAAAATTACCCCAACAGTACCTTTTTTCTGACAGTGTAGGGGTTACAAAAGTTTAATAACATATCTCTTAGAACTCCAAAAGTCCAATGTCGAATGAACAACTTTGATCAAATATTTATATGAATAGAAAGACATAACACACTGTGACACTGAGATTGGGAACATGAACAAACAGATCTTGTTACACTGAGGTAAATGTCATTATTACTCATCATCACCATCTTTCAGAAGCCCATGTTCTGTCCACAGGAAATTAGTAATGAACGTAATTACTGGATAATTATCTCTCCAGATGCTCTCTCGACTCAACACTGAGCCGTGAAGAGGAATTGCACAGGGAACAGAGCATGTCAGGACAGGTAACAACCAACAATGACTTGTCCATACATACATAGTATCTATGTGGATATAGTATAAATATATGTACTTTAAAAAGGCATATAACTAGATTTGAACTTCTTCTTTTTTTTAGTGTTAGTGAGTATTTTTTACTCTTTTGCTTTTAATGTTTTATAATTGTAGCTAATGTTTTGTTTACCGTAAAATTCTATTATCGCATTGCTTCAAGCTAAAACTTACAGCATTCTGTGTTGTTGCATATACACACAGTATTGCATATTGAAACCACAATTTCAGAATGCAACACGTAATCATTTTCATAGAATTTGTGTGCGCCTAGCCAGATCAGTGGAGCAGAAGATGAACTGATTATACTGGCAGCAGCACAGGTCAAATATGCTTTGATAAAGAAAAACAAACAAACTGGCAAATCGACAAGCACGAGGCCTCTTCTGTGCACTCCGTCGGAAATACCCTAGATATGATCACGGGAGAACTAAAACATGAGGAGTTTTTCTCCCCACCTCCAAGCGGGACTACATTTTCAGAAAGCAGCATTAGGCTTTGTCAATTGGTTGCTTGTTGCTGTCCTCCATGGATGGTCTTCTTTGGCCGCACAGGGCATGGGAAACTGCTCTATGCTTTTTCCTATTTACAGTGCATGAGCGTTGCGGGTAAAAGAGCGAGGGAGGGAAATCGGAGCAGATTACCGTGCCAATTTCTCTTGGAAGCAGAAGTGCTCTGGAATGGATAGATAAGAAAATTCCAAGCAAACCCCTGCCAGCCAAATATGTATCCAATAGCCAAAAAAAAAAACACAAATACACCCTGAATAGTGATGGAGGAGGTTTCACCCTACAGGGTGGATGGGTATTTTTAACCCAGCTGGTGATAATTACCATGTATTATTCACCATGGTCTGCAATAAAAAGCGATATCAGGACTACCACCATCGGAGCGGTGTGACACAGGCACGCATACATGCAAATCTTTGCAGGTGTTGTGGAAAAACAACACAATTACAGTACATATTCACCCGGTTTAGCAGTTTAGGTCATCAACTGAAAGGAAAATTGAGGAAACTACCGTTCTATTTATATTCAGTGGCAGGAAAACTGTTTGACTTGTATCAAATCAGAATATCGAGTCTGTCCCGTTTAATGAATCAATCAGGGCCAGACAGTCCAACTGACAAATATGAGGCGTTGATCTTATTCTGACGATAAGAAGGTTAATACATTTCACCAGCTGTCGTATGAATGTTTTAATTACACATATTTTGACATTGTACTACTTTTTTCAGGGGGAGATGACTATGGCTCTTAAAAAACAAACAAACCTGTGTGTCCTTGTACTCTGATGTGCACCATTACTTCCCCGTTCCACATACAAAAATTCAATAAAACAATATATCATATAAAAACTACTCTTTACTAAGTTTTCGGTTTAAGGCAGTCCTTCTCATACATGTCAACCCATAAGGTTTGTCCGTATTTCTTACGGATTTTTAAGTGTTGCAAAAGCATACGGGCGTATTTGGAAATGAATACGGATTTAACTGTTTTCATGAAAATAATAATATTAGTATATATTGCTTACCCTTTTTAAATTTATTTAGTATTTACTGTCGGCTACGTGCTACACGTGTGCATAAGCTCGATTTAAACAACAACCGGTCACAAAATCTCGTCTATCGCGCGAGACTTCTAACAGTTTCCTGACATGCGCAGTTAAGAAATTTGTGTTAGCGCGAAAATTGCGAGTCGTTCGCAGTGGTTGAGAAAATGGGGGACAGGCCGGCCAAAAAAACAAGATACACCGGACGTTTTCGTTCGGAATGGACGGATTTATTTAAGGTAATTGGTCCGTCAAAACTTGGAGAAGAGTATGCATCATGTTCGCTTTGTTCACGGGACATTAAGGTTGCGGCATCTGGCATTTACGATGTCAAAGAACATTTGAAATCAAAGTTGCACGAGAGAAATGTGAAGCAACAAAAAAGTCAACCGTCCCTGTGATATTTAGAAATCTGTTTTTTCTTTGTGCAATAAAATGTCATTTGGAACAAGATACTGTCAATGTCTTCATATAAGAAAGAAAGTAAGGTAAGATTAATGTTATTGCATGAAACAGCTTTAGTATTGATAAAACTGACATAAGGATTTTTATGGGAAAATAAGGATTTTATGGGTTTGTAATACAGGTGGGACCAAATTAGGGTTGACATGTATGCCTTCTCAAATAGGTGGGTTTCACGTGACGTCACGACAAGCGGCCCAACACTAGATGGGGGGGGCAGGAAGTAATTTGCCCATAGGAAAAAGCTGAGAAAATGCAGCGTTTTGTGCTGTTTATGGCTGTACCAACCGGTCTAATCGAGAAAAAAATAAAAGCTACTTTCGCATCCCGAAAGTAGTAACCCATAAAGGCGAACATCTTTAAAAAATTATCGAAAGAAGACGGCAGACCTGGATTAAAAAACTTTGCCTGAAATCCGGAGGAGCGGAGTCAGATAACGCTCGTATATGCAGTGATCACTTCGTGAAAGGTAAGGCTACAGTAATGAAACTACTTATATAGCTAAATAAAACTCTCAACAGATATTACTATGTGGAGCATAACAAAAAATAATTAAGAAGCACTGAGGAATAAGTGGTTTGGAAAATGGATAAATGAATGGATGATTTAAGGACATGCCATTACAGTGGTTATGTACTGTTGGAGAAAAGAATCTTTTCCTCCGTGTGTTCGTTTTCTTTCGGGTAGTGAGAATGTTGGTTATCCGAATGCAGGCTGGAGATCGATGAACAGTCACTTCGAAGCTTTTATTTCTACAGAATATTCCGGGCACAAGTGAGTTTCCTTAAAATGGCAGCCTCTCACTAGTGCGAAGTTACAGCGGACTCACAACATTCTTATACAGGGATGTGATTTGACCAAAGTGAAATTATCTGAAAATTTAGCCGGGGGTCTGGGGGCCGCTGGCACCCAGCTAGGTCCAGGGCAGTGCCCCGGTGGGGGGACAAGGGGGCCCCCCGGAGCTCATGGGTTTTCCGTGTTTTTAAGTACTTTCAATGCACTCACATGACAAAGAAATAGACAAAACAACAGCATAAATTTTCAATGTATATTGAACTATCCCATATAAAATGGCAGTTTTAGTCAACTCAAAATCAGTCACATTCAAAAACATTGGACTGCCTTTGCTTTTAAAAACTATCACTGAGAATATCATCATATCTAACTAATGTGATTACTAAGTTAACACATAAATAATGTTGAAGAGTTCAAATTTCATGAACAAATAATTGTATCATGACCAAATGAAAAGTAACTCATATTAGAGCATACCACAAATGTCTTTGTTATAGCAGAAGATGTTATCTGTCGGAGTCATGTGCATACACAATGAACTACTAAAAAAAATAAAATAAAATAAAATAAAAAAATATCAGATTTTTTTTTTGGGGGGGGGGGGGGATAAAAAAAGCGAAATTCCGCGAATTAGCGGAAAAATCACATCCCTGTCTTATACTATTTTGAAGGGCGGTCTCATAAAACCCCCAAGCCCCCAGGAAACAGCCCCCAACGCCAGCGTTCACCAGGCATGAGATAAGACTTTTACAGCATTCTTCAATACACATTGACTACGACCACAGACAAATGGTCTATTGAGGAAATAAGTAAATTAAAACAGTTATGACTAAATCTGGGCAGAAGACCCTCTTCAGTACAAAAAGAAACGATGATTGACAATGAAACTATAATTCCTACTTACAGTATCCACAACATGCTGTGTCTTTCTCATTCCTACATTTTAGACCCATGCTGAGGCAATTCTCAAAATCTATAAAAATGAATTGTATGCAAAAAACTATACACCAATGTAGTCATACATCTGCTCTCACAAGGAAATTCCCAGTATACAAGTCTCAACATTGTTGAGGTCGTAGTTTACAGTAGTGCTTAAACAAAGAATGGACCAAAGCATGAGCAGAAAATACCTGAGCATTCACTCTGACACCATCAAGAGCTGAAAGCATCAACGCAAATTCACTGTCACAGCCATGCAAGCGCTTTCCCAGACTCAAAAAGTAGTTGAGTAGCAATTCCTTCCAAGTCAGCTTTGCATCACAACCCCATTTAAATTTCAACTTCCTGCTGCGTCTCCTCCTACTTCTCCAAACTCCCTCCTGAGATGTGCACTAAGTCAACTAAAAAAAACATGACAAGAGCGCACAGCCACACACGCCAATTGCTATTATTTTGTCTCGCTCCCGCCGGCTCTCACACATATAAAGCAAAATTGCACTCTAAAAATTTAACCTGCTCAAATGGATTTGGGGCAGAACGGTGCAGGGAGTGGTTTAGTTAGTTTTTCGAGCAGGGATATGCCAGACATGTCAAACTTTTAATAATTCATGAACTTTGAACATTCAATCAGCAAATAACATTCCGATTAATTGATGCTCCAGTGAGAAAATTGATGAGTTCCCTCCACATATCGTTTAATCTGCAGTAACTATTAGTAAAGATCAGCATGCCTTACACATGAAGCTGAAGATTAGGGTAGCATTTGTACCAGCTTGATCCGAAATACCTCAAATGCATTTTCTTTTTTAAATTGTTCATCAACTCATCGCTTCCGACACAAAACTGGTTATTTGTCACATTCATTCCACTGATCAATATTCACCACCACCCCTCATTAAAATGCACAGATGCTAAATCATGAATATATACGGCACATTTTCCTTTAAAATTCATATCATTAAGCTTTTTAAGTAAATATGTGCATCTGTTGGCATGGTTACTTCTAGGGAACTGTGAGTACCTGACAAATGCAAGCTGAAACATTTACTGCAAAAGAGGATTATTAAGAGATGTAGAGGAGCAAACATTTTAAAAAGGTAAAGCCTGCATGAGAATATATCTAATCCCTTCTTTAACGTTATGTTTGTGCAGTTCTTTCACAATTGTAATGCATGATTTTGGCTCTGACGAGTTTACCGGAAAAAATTATGTTGCTAATGACTGTGTGTTGACAGCAGGAGTCATGCATGCTCACCTGCAGGTCTGGATCCTCCTCATGCTGTAAATGAGCTTCCTCTGCCGCAACTACGAGTCTCTGGCGAGGTAGAAGACAAATGAGTGTTAAAGTAGAATACATCTAAATAGAATACATTTAAACCTAGACAAGACCAGACTAGCCTTGATTGCTGTTATATGAGCATATATAGTGAAATTGGAGTACAACTCCAGGATTTCCAAAAAAAAAAAAAAATTAAAATATATTTGAAATTGACATTAAACAATAGAAAGTTATACCGTGCATATGTAAGGCACCAACAAAATGTCGGAGCCAAGGGTGGTACCATCATTTTGGGGGCTCGTCCAGGAGCATTTATTCGGTGAGTAGGCTACTCTATTTAAATTTTTTTTTTTAAAAAAAGCCCATTTACCTTTTTTTTTTCTTCCTTCTTTTTTTTCCTTGTGTTTTGGTTGGCATATTTAAACATGTTTGATTTGGATGAGCGCGTCACCCCTCACCTGAATATCTTTTTGGCTTTAGCACATTTTTTGTAACAGTATAACAAATTGACGCTCCCCTTCTTACGAACATTCGAGTTACGAACAACGGTACATGCGAACATTTCTGCGCGTACAGTATGTCGAAAAATGTTCGGAAAGAGATGATGTAAGTTAGATTTTGTATTGCGCGTAGTGCTTCTTTCCGCCGCTAATACCGACGCTTGGCGCTGTGAGAGCTCATTGGAGGCTGAGCAACGTGGCGAGGAGGAGGAGGAAGAAACGCCGGTCCCCATGAAGGAGGAAATAACTTTTGAAGCCGATTCCAGCGACGACGAAGAATCTCTCATGATATAAAATCCTCCTCTTCCTCCATCATCTCCTTAAGCATCGAGTGCATCTTCCAAAAGTAAGTTAAACTTCATTTTATTTATCTTATTACGTACATGTACATACTGTGTGTGTGTCTCTCGCTCTCTCTCTCTAACATACGTAGTACAGTACAGTACTGTACGTATTCTCTCCATTTTATTAAAAGTTTTTTTCAGTACAAACCAATGCAGGTTACTTGTACAAGCCTTAAACATACTTATATAAACCTTCAATATACTTATATAGGCTTTAAACATAAATTATAATACAAAATATTGCACTGAAGCAACTTATGAACAAATTCACCCTACGAACGATCGTCCGGAACGTAACTCGTTCGTAAGGTGGGGAGCGTCTGTATAGTGATTTTACCTCTGACTTTTTGTTTGTGTCACCCTTGGGGACCGAGAGTGATCCTTAACTCTTTTACTGACAAACGTTATCCAAAAAACAACACCTACAGTGTCAGTCGATTTCCAGCATTTTCACTCATCTTTCAAGGCAAACAGAATATTGTGTGCTATGACTAGTTAAACATGGTGTATACCATCTGAAAGATTGGATTCCATTCTTTCATTAGGAAAAGAGTATGTTTCAACCTTGTTACGTTCTTTAGTAATCACCATTTGAAAATAGGTAATTTGAGTGACATCAAGCAAAAATAGAAAAAAATTAGAAAACAAGCTTTTTGTGATACATTTTCTACACAACAGTGACTTTGACACTAATATTTTTTGTTTAGTGACGCTCTGTGAATTAAATTTAATCTGACAAACACTTTGATCATTCACCTCATTCTTGAAAACGTTCTATTTTCTAAGATCCGCAATGTTTTCATGTAATTTGATACACTGGGAGCCCATTTGCTGGCCATAGTTACTGGGTGTTGTTAAGATTATTCTAGTCCATACACAAAGCAGCGCTGCACAAGACGTTGCACTGCCCATTAAGAAAACATTTTTTTAGTTGACGTCAATTGACGTTATTGGCGTTATACAGTTAGGCGTGTCCTTAACACCAATTGCCGTTTCTGGCGGTAAGAGAGTTAAAGTGGAAGTCAACCTTAAACATTTCTTGACAATAATATGTTATATGTGATCTCACTAGTCTAAACATAACATTCTGACTAATATTACATATTTGGAATATGAGTTATGAAGCAGTGGACAACTGGGGCTGGTAGGGCACTGTTAACAGGTATTTATTTTTCTGACTTCATCTCCCTTTGCCATCTTGGATATCATGTAATGACATCTTAATAATGTGCAAAAAGTCACTTCACGGCTGGCACTGCGAGATCAATACTAAAAGCCCTCAGGACAAAAGCAAAGCTGTGAGGTATTTGGCCATCTTGTGAAAAGAGGCTATTTTCCTAAATGGTTTGGCACCAGAGGTAATGGCCAAGTCAGTTGACGTCATAAAAACAAACTCAATCCTCACTTAGTGCTGTTTTACACACGTCATCTCTACGACAACTCGCACACTACAATCAGCTCCTAGTTGCTAATGTCTACTTATGGGGGACTGAGGGATTACACACATGCACACACTTGCCCTCGCTGTCCATGGTTCACAGCTGGCTCTGGTCACAGTAATGCACTTTCCTTTCATTTCCATTCAAATGACTTCATTGGTAAAACTAGCGCAATTGCCTATTTTCACCTGTTTGCGTTTGTGTGTTAGCTATCGCTTGCTGGTTGATTTAGAATGCAAACACAGCAACACACCTGGCCATTGAATATTGTTGCATATTATTCTGCATATGGTGCCAGAGATATTCATAAATTACGTTGTGCTTCCAAACACCTAAATCCATCCTCTTCTATTTTAACCATATAAACAGGGATGGGATTTGACCAAAGTGAAATTATCTGAAAATTTAGCCAGGGGTCTGGGGGCCGCTGGCACCCAGCTAGGTCCAGGGCAGCGGCAACCCGGAGCTCATGGGTTTTCCGTGTTTTTAAGTACTTTCAATGCACTCACATGACAAAGAAATAGACAAAACAACAGCATAAATTTTCAATGTATATTGAACTATCCCATATAAAATGGCAGTTTTAGTCAACTCAAAATCAGTCACATTCAAAAACATTGGACTGCCTTTGCTTTTAAAAACTATCACTGAGAATATCATCATATCTAACTAATGTGATTACTAAGTTAACACATAAATAATGTTGAAGAGTTCAAATTTCATGAACAAATAATTGTATCATGACCAAATGAAAAGTAACTCATATTAGAGCATACCACAAATGTCTGTTATAGCAGAAGATGTTATCTGTCGGAGTCATGTGCATACACAATGAACTACTAAAAAAAATAAAAAAAATAAAAAATAATAAATAAATTAAAAAAATTGGATTTTTTTTTTTTGGGGGGGAGATAAAAAAAGCGGAATTCCGCGAATTAGCGGAAAAATCACATCCCTGTATAAAGCCAGACATATATTAAATACAAGACAGTTTGAGCTTTCTATTACATGAATATAATATTTTTTTCCCCCCCATTAAAACCCTGACGTATATGATCTGACACATGCACGGATAATCCATTTAAGGGCAGTATCACCCAGCTGATGGTTTTTCCAGCGAACTTGCAAAATCGCCTCAATTGAGAAAAGAGAGACATCTATATTTATTAATGGTGGGAAATGTGCTTTCTGATTTTTGGAAATACTAATGTGTTTGTTATCAACGCCGCCTTAAAATAATCGCCTAAGTCATTTTTTTTTGTTCAGATTTTACAGGAAACACAAAAAATAGAACCATTTCCATCACGAGGAGAGGATTAAGGCAAAAAAAAAATTGCAAAAAAAAAAAAAGACGAGCAATTATTTTAAGATGGTGACGATACGTCTGTTTATTATTATATTTTTGACAGTTGTAAATGTACGAATTTAAAGCATTGTGACCGGATGCATCAAACATGACACAAACCAAAAGTCATATGTGCGAGTTGATTTATTTACTTATTTTTGAAAAAGAACCAATAAATACTTTATTTACAAAGAATCTGAATTTTCTCTCGTTTATTTCATGGTTCAGGCTTTATAGGGTTAAACTCTAAAACTACATACTAAACACGTGTATAAGGGATAGAGAGATGAGAGCTGGAACAAACAAAGATAGAACGAGCGTAGGATGAGAATGGACTAAGAAAGTCATTTTCTCTAAAGGTCTGAACACTTAGCTTTCACACGCCCAGCAAAATGTCAGGCGTCACCTGTAAAGTGGATGTCAATAGAAATACTTTTTTACTAGGGTTTTAAGTATGAGTGGGTGCTGAAGTGACCATATGTTACTATGTTTTCCCCTTTGGAATGTTTTAAGACATTAGCTTTTTCAACAATATTCGGTAGCCATTTTTGCAAATGTCACCGTGTGTGTGTGTGTGTGTTTGTATGCAACCGGTTTTGACTGTGTGTGTGCATTTGACTATGAAAAAATCCTTACACTTTATGTTTGATTCATACATACAATTTCAACAGTGATATTCTCAAATAGAGTACTGTATCATGTTCATTTTTACAAATTGAAAAAATTTATTAAAATGTGTCAATATATGTATTATTAAAACAGGCATGGGCAGGACAAAACAAGCATCACATGCAGTCTTAAATACTCTTCACTCCTGTGAATTTCCTACCATTGAGCGTCTCTAAATGTGAGCTGACTTGGAGTGAAGGTGTTGCATGTTCTCATATAATAATGGTACGTAGCATAATGCACATAATGTACATTCTTTTTTATGATTTTTTTTTTTAAACGTAGTCATTTCACATTGTATGATGTGATATGAAAACTATTTTAATATTATTTTTACATATATTATATTATATTTTATATAATATTTTATTTTATTTTTTTAATTATTTGAGCAGTGGCTGAGTGGATAACGGCTGAATTTAACGCAATTTTTTACGAAATATCCTTGTGTTGCGTAGTGTTGTTCCTGATCGGATTTGGGCCAACTGGGCACAATTTCAGTCTCAAAATCATCTCACATGTCCGTCACTTTTATATATTATTACTTTCATGCCACTTTGGAGTAACCTAGTTGAGCTAACAAACAAACAATGAAAACAGAACCATCCTTCGTGTTAGTAATTATTGCACAGTACTTACTGTACAATTTCCTAAACTATTAGTTCCCCTTCAATGAAACACATTTTCTCTTCCCATTTCATCACTTTCATCACTTTCATCACACGCTTATATCAGAACCGAGAAGATTTGTCTGACATTTTGCACTCATTTTATCGCTTTTCATTAACTGACAACCTGTGATTGCAATTTGTAATAAAAGGATTTTGATTGTTTACACTTTTGAAATTCAAATGAGGCCCCCGTTTCAGCCGTCAACTTGATTTGCTCACTGTTTTGAAGAAATGGATGTTCCTCCACTGGAAGCAAAACTGTTTCAGGCTCTGTCTTCAAGATCTCTGAGCTTATGTTTGATGTTTGGCTTGAGCTGTATGGGTTGAGCTGCACCAGGGTCAGCTCATGTCAGCTGTTCAATAGGACTGGGGACAGCAATTACTATGGCAAGCGATGCCAAAGGACAGTTGCAGTCTCAACAAAATGGAAAAGTGCTAGGTGACACCTTGCTTTTGTGCCTGGCTCATTGGCACTGGCTCAGAGCCACGTGGACAAAAGCTTAGTGATGACACAGAAACAAAGGGAACATGAGAGGGAAAACAGCATGTCCTGCATTTCATCATTTGCCTTTACTTCAAATTTTACAGTACATTTTGTCGAAGGTTTTCTCTTCTTAGTTTTCCGTGCATCTTTTCAATCGGTCCTGAGTGCATTTTACTTTGATGATAAATTACTTCATCTACTCTCTAAAAAGAAAACTGATGAACCAATTTAAGATTACAAATTGAATTGTTGACCAATTTAAAAAAATGCTTCAATTGTTAACACATGATTGAATTAAATGAATCCAAAGTGAATATATTAGGTTTAATTATGGGTTCTTCTTTGACTGCCAAAAACGTTAAATAACGTTTAGTAAAATCCTATGGAGGAGTGCCAAAGACGTTAAAAGACGTTTGTTTCAAAACAGAGGTGAAACTAACCATTTTCTATTGTGGATTACTGAAAAACGGAATAAGGTAGAAACAAACTTTTTTTTCTGATGAAAGATGAGAGTCCAATCTTTCATTTGGTAGTATGTGTGTTTCCATAGTCCAAACACATAATTTTCTGTGGACCTTGAAAGATCAGTCAAAAATGCTTAAATCGGCTGGCACCCACGGCATCCCTTTTCTGAAAACATCTGGCAGTCAAAGAGTTAAGAGTTCATTAAACTTAACATATTCACTTTGGATTACTTTTGGATTAATTTAATTCAAGTGAATATATTAAGTTTAATGAATTTATATTAAACTTAATATATTCACTTTGGATTACTTTTGGATTAATTTAATTCAAGTGAATATATTAAGTTTAATGAACTCATAATAAATGAAAGAAATGAAAATTAATATATTCACTTTGGATTAATTCAATTCAATCGTGTCTTATCAATTGTAGCATTTTTTTTTTTAATTGGTTAACAATTCAATTTGTAATCCTAAATTGGTTCAACAATTCTCTTTTTCGAGTAAGTGTGTGTGTGGGGGGGGGGGGGTCAAAAAAGAAAATACTGTTTGTCATGCAGGCTTTACAATTTCACTGCAGTTCATGTAATGAGGGGCAGGAGGAAAGCAGTTTCCAGGTTGAGGACCAAAAGGTAGCCTTGCAGGATGAGACCACATCATTATAGTTCCTCCCTCAAAAAGAAGCAAACAAGTCAAACTTCTCCTTGAGACATTGAGTCAACCATGGCGGAGTGTTTTGTGTGTAGGAGCTAAATTGTCTGGGATTTATAACTCTGGTGAGGTCACCCAGGACAAATAGGTAATTGGTGAGGGACCGGACAAAGCCGAGTCCGAGTTGACCATGTTCCATGCCTCAAATTATTTTGGCAGCCGATCATAGTTGCAGCAGCATTCCTGAACTCTTTGGTGGGCAACCGCGATGACAGATGCAAAGACGCTGAAGAAGGAATCCTAAAAGACTTTTTGGGCCTGTCAAACGAAGCTGGTGGGCACTGACTGCTGTTGAATGCTGTTCGTTGAGGCAAAAATTATGGAGTAGGAGGAGTTTGGTGAGTCAAAGCACATTCGAATCCAAAAACGTGTAAACACGTTTTTTAATAATTTTTCCTTCACTCCCCAAAACATATTTATGCGTTTTTATGGGGTTTTTTTTAATGCAAGAGCATACAGAAGGCTTTGATGCAGCTTCTGACATGAAGAGGTGGCTTAAAGCAATGGTAGTTATTACAAAAAACGGCCAGCAGGTGGCAGCAGAGTATTAGAGCTCAGCCAGGGCCATGTTGCAACAAGCTCTTTTTGTCAGTGTTTTCACCAGGAATTTTAATATTGATTAAACTTAGCTATAGTCTAATGCAAATGACTGCAAAATGGAAACAGACAAGTGGAATGAATTCCTGATGAATGAAGAGATTCTTAATATTTCTTTTGGTAGGTTTGATGTTTTTATAACAATAGAACACAATATTTTGTGGACCTTGCAAAATGAGTCAAAATCCAGCAAAACAGCCAGGAGCGAAGGGGGTTGAGTCGGTGAAAATGGCTGAGCGTGAATGAGTTAATAATCCACATTTGAAAATAGTTTCACACACAAAAAAAGAAAACCTTATTCAAATACTACCCTGCAGGTGATGATACAATCGAAAACGTATTAAATATTCCTGCTGCCTTCTGCAATAATTGGAAATTTAAGTTCATGGCAAAAGAAATTGCATTTGAAGTCATGTGTGCTTTTATTTTTCACGTATCGCCATGCATTCCCTTCTCACCGCTGGCAAGTTGAAGACTACAGAGAGAGCGACTGCCACAGGTGAAACGATATCAGCAGGTAAGGACTGATTGAAGTAAATGTGCCATTAAAGAAGAAACAGTGCTAAAATTTGACAGCTTCTTAAGTGCATAGTGAATGACTCAACTTCAAAGCGTGTTATAACGGCTCCATTTTAACTTGGATAGCACACAGCAGTCACTGGTTCCTTCTAAGGACGTTTTTGTATAAAAATATGGACAGCTCATTTTTATTGTATGTGCAACCGTGGCGGACATTAAAGTAACAACTACAAATTCTTAGATTTTGTTTGTTAGTTTTACACTTCTTACAGAGAATACAACACAACAGTCTTTAATGCTATAAACAGGGATGTGATTTGACCAAAGTGAAATTATCTGAAAATTTAGCCGGTGGTCTGGGTTCTAGGTCCAGGGCAGTGTCCTGGTGGGGGGACAAGGGGGGCGTAGCCCCCCGCAGCTCATGGGTTTTCCGTGTTTTTAAGTACTTTCAATGCACTCACATGACAAAGAAATAGACAAAACAACAGCATAAATTTTCAATGTATATTGAACTATCCCATATAAAATGGCAGTTTTAGTCAACTCAAAATCAGTCACATTCAAAAACATTGGACTGCCTTTGCTTTTAAAAACTATCACTGAGAATATCAACATATCTAACTAATGTGATTACTAAGTTAACACACAAATAATGTTGAAGAGTTCAAATTTCATGAACAAATAATTGTATCATGACCAAATGGAAAGTAACTCATATTAGAGCATACCACAAATGTCTTTGTTATAGCAGAAGATGTTATCTGTCGGAGTCATGTGCATACACAATGAACTACTCAAAAAAAATAAAAAAAATAAATATCTGAATTTTTTTTTGGGGGGGATAAAAAAAGCGGAATTCCGCGAATTAGCGGAACAATCACATCCCTGTATAAATGAACAGTGATCACTTGGTGGATTTAAAAACAAATACAAGGGAGCACCTGTCCAAAATGCAATCAAACAAAATAAAAATGTAGAGTGCCGGTTCTCGTAGTAATATGACATACCATCACCCCTTCTTCAGATCAAAACAATTACTGTAACACACAATTAAAGCAAATACTTTGTTTCACCCGAGTGCACTTTAAAAGAACACACATATTTACAGGTGCAGCCTTTGCCTCTCAGCAGGTGGCAGCAAGCGATAAAGAGGGGGAATTGACACAGAGACCGGGAGATAACACCATGTTGACGGACAGGGCTGAGCACCTGCACGGAAATTGAATCTCTGGAATGCTGCATACACTTCACCAGAAAAAAAGAAAAGAAAACAACAGATATAAGAGAGGTGGTGCAGAGAGAGAAAGCGAGAGAGAGAGGAACCAGACAAAAGAGAGAGGGATTTTTGAGGACAGCTGCGAGTGTGCATGCTAGGCTTGACAGATGAGACTTTTGCTAATATAGGCAGAGGGAAATTGGATAGAAAGTGAGATGAAGAGAGAGGACTTGCCATGGACTTCCATTGTGGGTTCTTCACTAATAATTCAGTGGAAGGTGAGAAAATGTGAAAATGAGAAAGGTGGCAAAGAAGTATAATAATAGCTGCTGATGAGGAGTAATTTCTCCATCCATTTAAATCAGGGCTAGGCCACTTAAAATGCTGGAGTGGAGGGGAACACAATTTTGTATCAGTAATAATGGGGGAAGGGGGCCGGGGGCACATAAGACCACCCACTTCTTAACCAGATGAACGACAAAAAATGCTATTTTAAATTTGGACAAAAAATGTACTCTTAATATATTTGATACATTTTTCAATGTACGTATAAAAATTCCGCTATCCTAACCTAAGCCAACAACATAAGCATACAACAAATTAACCACGTACTGTGTAAAGAAAGGTCACCACAAAACTGCTGAACAAGACACCAGCATTAACTGCAAGAACTCATTTTGGGCATTTTTCGCAAAAATCAACTTACTCAAAATGTCAATATTATTGAGGTGCTATGTTTGTTGCGCATATCATTCTAAATCTGCAACAACAACATAATGATGAGGCCTACTCACATTGCAGTATAGGGCAGAATAAGACCCGGTGTAAGCGCATGCAACTAAGATATGTCTGCCATCTAGTGGTGAATGGTGATATTACAACTTGGAACTACAGTTGGCCCCTGAATATTTGCAGTTTGACACATGCAGAATTGTATATTCACGAATTTTTATTTATTTTTTATTTTTTATATTTGGTCATATTTTGGATTTTTCTATCTGTTTTTTTGTTTGTTTTTTAATTAATTATTTTTTTAGGCCACCTCCCATAGGGCTTTCGTGGAAAATGTGTATGTCTAGACTATTATTCTACGTTGGTTGAATAATTCTTTGGGTCTAGAAAAAAAAAGTCATAGAAAGCTTTTCTTTTCCACATTTCCAAGTTAGTTAAATCTTACTTTTTTTTCCCCCATTCATCTATAATGGTGCTTCCAGTTGATCAAATACCACCAAAAACATTAACCCAGAAATCCCTATCAGTTTCCAACATTGGACTTTTTCAAGTCAAGCTACTGTGCCATCCTGGCGGGTACAGATGAGCATAAATTATGACCTTAGCATTATGAAGCCAGAGAATCCATGAGCGATCTTTTTATTTTTATTTCTATTTTCATTTGCATGCTCAGTGAGCAACCGGCTTTTTCCAGCATTCAATCAAATTTGTAATTAATTGCAATCTTTTTTTGTCATGAAAGTAATGATTGCCTACAAATAAAAGATCTCAAGTGTTTTTTTGTTTTGTTTTTTTTGTTACGACTGCATATGAACTATGTAATGTGCAGTCAAGAGAGCATCTTTTTACATTGGTGTTAATTGACTATAGCCTGACTGTATCTCCTCTCACAACATTTACTTCACACTCACAGTCCCCTGAGATGAACAATTATCAGGCATTCTGCATCCAGGAAGAGGGCTTGAGAGGAGCCATTAGCCCACAGAGTCCTTGTATCTTCAGGGGTTTAACGCACTCTCCAGGAGATGACACACAAAGAGAGTCACAGTATGTTACTGAACTCAATGCGTCTTATCAGTGAGCTCAAAGAAAATTACTCTTGTCAGAAGGCACATTTATCGCCCAGTGGCAACAGACTCAAAAGACACGTCCGTAATAAAAAGACAGTTATGTAAGTGAGACAAAGTGAAAATTATAAATTATAATAAGGGTTTAAGCATTTGCAAAATTGTGTTTTTGATATTGCAACTCAGCACTTGATGCTTTATTTTTAATTTAAGCCCCATTCAAGGAATTGTGATCAAGAAGATTTTGCTTCAGGAAGTTGTTGATAGTTTTGCGATTTCCTCGTGCAGCAGGAAGATTCCAGACATGTACTGGATGTAGCTACACACGTGGTCATAAACATAGACAGGCCTGCCGTGATCTGTATTGTGTACACATGACACAAAATAGGAGGGGGCGGGGGGGAGACTCACATTGGTCACTGGAACAGAAGCAAAGATTCTCAAAACTGTCTTGAATCTATACAGGATAATATTACGTATATGCAGTATATTATGAGATGTGCTTTTAAAATATTACAGGGATGTGATTTGACCAAAGTGAAATTATTTGAAAATTTAGCCGGGGGTCTGGGGGCCGCTGCCACCCAGCTAGGTCCAGGGCAGCGCCCTGGTGGGGGGACAAGGGGGGCCCCAGAGCTCATGGGTTTTCCGTGTTTTTAAGTACTTTCAATGCACTCACATGACAAAGAAATAGACAAAACAACAGCATAAATTTTCCTCTTTTTTTTTTTTTTTTTTTTTTTTACAGAAGAGCTCAGTATTGTTCATTCGATTTGACATCATCATTGCTCTCCTTTTTTTTTTTTTTTTTTTTTTTAAAAAACAACAAATCAATTAAAAAAATTTTAATAAATGTTTTTTGTTTTTTTTTTAAATACATATACATATATATATACATATACACACATATATATATATATATATATATATATATATATATATACCTTTTTTTTTGTATGTGGGTGAGTATGTGTATGTGCGTGTGTGTGTGTGTGTGTGTGCGTGCGTGCGTGCGAGCGTGTGTGTATTCATCAGTTCACCTAAAGCCCATTAAAAAAAATCCCATACTAATAATATAATATAATAATAAATTGCCAAATGCAGAAACATCAATGTAAGTTATCACGATGTAGTGGCTCTCGCTAACAGACAGAATTAAGTAACCGGAATTAGGTTAAAAAATTCTATATACGTAGACCATGTTTCTATAAATTTTGATATTTGGTTTTTATTTGAGGCAGATATTTTTTCCATTAAAATGTGATTTATGAGGAGGTTAGACCATTGGTCGATATTCAGAGTTTGTTTATTTTTCCAGTTAACAAGAATTGTTTTTTTAGCGATAGTAAGGGCTACAAGTGTAGATTGAAATTGTTTATGTGGTAAATCAGTTGTTGTTAGGTCACCTAGCAAACACAAGTTTGGAGATAAAGGTATCCTACAGTCCAAAATAGCGGAAAGTTTTTCTAAGACTTTAGTCCAGAAATACATAACCGGAGTACATAACCATAAAGCATGAACATAAGTGTCTGTAGTGTTTTGTAAGCATTGGAGACAAATGTCGGAGTCTGAGAGTCCCATTTTCTTCATCATATATTGAGTAATGTATGTTCTGTGAATAACTTTATATTGGATAAGTTGTAAATTTGTGTGTTTTGTCATTTTAAATGCGTTTTCACAAACTTGAATCCAAAAGTCAGGTTCCGGTGCTATAGACAAGTCTGTCTCCCATTTCGAGATGGGTAAAGACATTTTATCAGTATATGAAAGTAACTTATATATTTTTGAAAGTTTTTTTGTTGTTGTCGGAGAAAGCTTGTTAATATCTTTAGCTAAAACAGGCGGTTGGAGCGTACCCCGAAGTGTTGGAATTTTTTTCTTTATCATATTTTTAACTTGTAGATAATGTAAAAAATTTCCGTTTTTTATATTGTATTTTTGGAGCAAGGATGTATATGATATAAACATATTATCTGAGAAGAGATGGTGGAGATGTGTAATTCCTTTCTGCTCCCACACAGCTAAATGAAACGGTTGGTTGTTAAGTTGAAAGTCGGGGTTATGCCATAGGGGAGAAAGTCCACAGGGCTCCACTTGGGCTTTTGTCAATTCTAGTGCCTTCCACCAGGCAGTCATGGTGGCGGAAATCATTGGGTTTTTAAAACAATTATGGCGCTTAATCGATGTTGTAATAAAGAGTAAATCTCGAAGTCTGAGGTTATTACAATCCTTCTGTTCTAGTTCCAACCAACAGTTAGTGTCTCTGTTGGGTTGTGCCCATAGAACGATATATTGTAGCTGGTTAGCTATATAGTAGTACTGTAGCTGGTTAGCTATATAGTAGTACCTATAGCATAAATTTTCAATGTATATTGAACTATCCCATATAAAATGGCAGTTTTAGTCAACTCAAAATCAGTCACATTCAAAAACATTGAACTGCCTTTGCTTTTAAAAACTATCACTGAGAATATCATCATATCTAACTAATGTGATTACTAAGTTAACACATAAATAATGTTGAAGAGTTCAAATTTCATCAACAAATAATTGTATCATGACCAAATGAAAAGTAACTCATATTAAAGCATACCACAAATGTCTTTATTATAGCAGAAGATGTTATCTGTCGGAGTCATGTGCATACACAATGAACTACTAAAAAAAAAAAAAAAACGGAATTTTTTTTTTTTGGGGGGGAGATAAAAAAAAGCGGAATTCCGCGAATTAGCGGAAAAATCACATCCCTGATATTACTATACTGTAACTATCATATGATATGTCAAATCAAATGTCAATCACCAATACTGAATTAACTTTGCCTAGCCCTTCTTGGTGATGCTGGTGCACACACTCGTATACTCAACCATGGGTTATCCGTCTATGCAGAATATACTGTATTCACAATACTGCGTTATTATAAATATTATGTTTTGTGAGCACATCTTCACATCTGTGGATGTGTTTGTGTGTGCTAGTTACTGTGGTTCTGGATGTGTCCTCCTGTAGCTGCAGGTGATAGATCCTATCAGGACAAAATGGTACTGGTAGCACAAATTAGATTTCTCTGGGAGAGTCTGGCTCAAAATAGAATGTTGCTAGATTTTTCCTGTTGAATGCAGTACAGGCAACTTAGCGCTTTTACTTGTATTTAATAATATTATGTATTTGTTTATATGCTTTGATTTACTGTGCATACAGATTGCTATGCTCACCTGTTGCATACTTTTTTGTATATGTATGTATATAAATTTTGGAATATGAATTGTAGGGATAGTTGTATTTTGTCCTTATCCATTTTTTTTGTATTTTGAATATGTAAAAAGAAAAATCAATATTTATCAACATCGGCTGACACGTTGATTTTTTTCAGCCCTATTTCCAACTTCATAGTTGTTAGTTTTTTTTTCATTTATTCCAAATAAATTGTCAATTACAGTGTTTGTTTTTTAAACTTAAATTCTCTAAGGCAGTGTAGTGTGACTGGTCTGCCGAAATAAACAAAAACATTTTTGTTAAAATTGACAATCAGACATTGGTTTAACAGAACGGTAATGTATCAAAAGTACTAGTGGTATTGGTATCCATGAGTACTCGAGTTGTGTAGTCACACTGGTATTGGTCAGGGCAAAATAAATAAATAAATAAATACACAGTATAAAACATCCCTAAAGGATCACTAAGGTAAATCAACCTTTCCCAACCACCTTTCGCCTCTTTGTACACATGCCTAACTGTACGTAGTTGAGGTAGATCAACTGAATTAAATAAATGTGTTATGCTGTCTTTATCAGCTTTGGTACAGTATGCGTCTTACCTTCATTGCCTGGGCTTTCTTGTGAAACATCTCTTCCATGCTCTCAGCCAGCTTCTTCACTAGACGCAACCCATCAATCTCCTCCACACGCACAGCCCTGTCGAACTCTTTGTATTTCTGTAAGGGGGAAAATGGTGCACCATTACCATTAACACCATTACGAGAAGATTTGCAGTCTCTTTGTTGATAATATTTTTATTCGTATCAGACAAATGAACTCAACAATTTGATATATCACACTGTAATTTAATAGCTGTGAAACTTTTGGGGACATAACTAAAACTCAAAAACTAAAAACTGCATATTTATGTACTGTCTTAACCCTGGAGAACCCAAGAACCCTTTTCTTCTTTGGAAAATTAGGAATTATACATTAAATGACTGCTATAAGTTCAATGAACACCAAAATATATGTTTTTTTAAATGTTAACCCTTTTTTTTTTGAACTAGCTCAGAGTTGCTAATTTATCAAAATATATATATAAAACATACTCCTAGGCATTCTGCAACATGATATGAAATAGATTAACAAAAAAAAACACAATTTTACCATCTGATGGTTTGCTGAGAAGATGAAAAGATTTGTTTGGATTGATTTCCAGCTCAACAAAACAGCATGTTGCCAGCCATCTTGTCACCACCACTCTGGCTCGTGTAAGTGCAATATGCAGGGGTCAGAAGTGGCACTCTGGACTTTTGAAGTTAAATTTGTAAAAAAAAATTAAAAAAAGGTCTTTGTTATTTGAGTAGCAGAATTTATAGGGGCCGAATTTGACCCCGTGGGTTCGCCAGGGTTAAGTGTCCACAAATATACTTTTTTTCCATCTTCATCTACATGTACTGTATACAAAACTAAGCAGCTCAGCCATGAAATTTATCAGCCACCTTCACATTTTTAACAACCACATAGGAAGTAGCAGTGACACACCATTTCCCTCGCTTACTGCCACGCACAGAATCCTATAATCCCACTAAATAAATCCATTCACACACGCTTGCCATAAGCAGCACCTTAACTTGGGACAGTGACATTAAGTCTGGTTAATTCCAACAACCATACTTGCCCCACACACATTTAGTAGTTAAGTAAGACAGACCTATGTCCACAAAATATGAAGAATATCTGTTCAAATTTACATACATACACACTCAGAGCATGATCTAAGCAAGGGAGTATATACTACGCGATTTTCTCAAATATGTGCAAAGCTCCTGGTAGAGATTTTTCACTCGAGGGGATTAAATGGAAGATTACGGTCATATCATACGGTGTGCCCTCCTCTCTTCTCGGCACATGCTTTTATAGCTGATCCTGCACAGTGCCAGACAAAAGAGCAAGGTGACGACAGGGACAAGTTCGAGGGAGGATAGGAAATGGTCCGACAGTTTTTAAGATTTTAGTAATTGGCTGAAGGTGAACAGATTGTTCTCAGCAGAAAATAGGACGTTGTAATACACTATACTTGGTAGAAAATTGTGGCTAGCTTGATTTAGTTTAAACTAATAGAGGATTTGTAAAGATTGAACCCTAATCATATCCACATGGACAAATATAGTGCATTATGGCCAAATGTAGGGTTATGTCCATTATGTTTGTGATGTGAATGGAACACCGGTTCTATTTTAGAACTGTTCTTAGCAATCTTTTTTTTTTTTTTTTTTTTTGCTAGCTTGACAATTCCATTTATCAAGTCCTCTTAGACTAGGGGTGGGCAAACTCGGCCCTCGAGGGCCGAAGTCCTTCAGGTTTTGGATGTTTGCCTTCTCCAACACAGTTGACTTATGATAAGCTCATCATTATGTTTGTGATGTGAATAGAACACCGGTTCTATTTTAGAACTGTTCTTAGCAATCTATTTTTTTGCTAGCTTGACAATTCCCTTTATCAAGTCCTCTTAGACTAGGGGTGGGCAAACTCGGCCCTCGAGGGCCGAAGTCCTTCAGGTTTTGGATGTTTGCCTTCTCCAACACAGTTGACTTATTATAAGCTCATCATTATGTTTGTGATGTGAATAGAACACCGGTTCTATTTTAGAACTGTTCTTAGCAATCTTTTTTTTTGCTAGCTTGACAATTCCCTTTATCAAGTCCTCTTAGACTAGGGGTGGGCAAACTCGGCCCTCGAGAGCCGAAGTCCTTCAGGTTTTGGATGTTTGTCTTCTCCAACACAGTTGACTTATGATCAGCTCATCAGCAAGCTCTGCATAAGCCTAATAATGATCCTGTAGATTGGAATCAGCTTGTTTGGAAGAGATAAACCTAAAGGCCATGTACACATGTAGCAGGGAATTTTTAAAAACAAATATTTCCCGCCTCTGGGTTTAGAAAAAAGGGTCCACACCACCACGTTTGTAGAAAAGAAAACATTCACAGCTAACCGCATTAATGCGTTTTGATGTACGTTCATAACAATGCTAGAGGTGGCAACAGTTCCCCAAATCCTACCCAATCAGAGTATGCCTCCGCCTGGCAACGCCACTTCCACAAATTGGGCCTACAATAAGATGCATGCCAAGCCTCTAGGTGGCAGTAGTTAGCCAAATACCGCTCGTCTCTTGACGTCACTTCATCATACGTCACACAAGAAGGAGGGAACTAAATAGGAGCAAACTAATGAGACAATGACAAATACCTGGACATGACACAAGGGGCAGAGGGTGCTGACTGGACAACAATGTAATGATCTGAGCTGTCAGCCTGCGCTCAGTTGTTGTTGTTTGTAGTTGTGTTGCAGCCAGTCACACACAAACTCACACAGCTGTTTTCATTCATGCAATCAGTCGGCGTATTTAAGAGGCAGTCCAACCAGCTACCGGTTGTCAGACGATTCACTTGCCAGCCACCAATGCGCAAGCCTAGTCTCGACTGTT
This sequence comes from Vanacampus margaritifer, assembly GCF_051991255.1. Lineage (NCBI taxonomy): Eukaryota > Metazoa > Chordata > Actinopteri > Syngnathiformes > Syngnathidae > Vanacampus > Vanacampus margaritifer. The sequence goes on along the minus strand of NC_135432.1, from coordinate 5,507,308 downwards.
TCTCGACCTCGATTCTCGTCTCGCCTTGTACTACGATCTTGCCTTGCCCTTGTAAGTTTTCTAGTATAGTGATTTTTGTATTCTGCCTTTTGCTTGTTTGTGCAGCAGCAAGGCCTCTCATAGGCCACCCGCTGGACTGCTGCGGCCCCTGCCTGTCCCGTTTGGGCCTTGGTCCTATGTCTCTCTCTGGACTTTATCACGAGCTTGCCAGCTTCTCGAGGAAACAGTCGCTTTGACCATAGTGGACCGGTTCACGAAGATGGCCCACTTCATTGCCTTGCCTAAATTGCCGTCGGCCTTGGAAACCGCCAACCTCCTCATCAGTCACGTCTTCTGGCTCCATGGCATCCCCCTGGACATCGTCTCCGGCCGCGGGCCTCAGTTCATATCCAAGGTCTGGAGGACGTTCTGCATGACCATGGGAGCTACAGCAAGCTGGTCCTCCAGCTACTATCCCCAAACTAATGGACAGACGGAACGGTCCAATCAGGACCTTGATGCCACCTTCCGTTGTTTCTGCCAGAGCCATCCCACGTCTTGGTCTACACCAGAGGTGGGCAATCTCGGTCCTCGAGGGCCGGAGTCCTGCAGGTTTTGTAGGTTTCTCACTTCCAACACAAGCTGATTCCAATCAACAGGATCGTAATCAGGCTTATGCAGAGCTTGCTGATGAGCTGATCATATATCAGCTGTGTTGGAGAAGGGCAACACGCAAAACCTGCAGGACTGCGGCCCTCGATGCCCACCTCTGGTCTACACCCTTTCCTTGGATGGAGTACGCCCACAATACACTCGTCACCTGCGCCACTGACCGCTCGCCGTTCATGGCAGCCTATGGGTACCATCCTCCGCTGGAATCTGATTCACTAATTTTGTTTATGAATTTCCATCCCATGTGGCGCGTGAGGACAACCCAGATTTTATTTAGGTGCATTTGCACCTAATTTGTGCAGCTGGAGAAAAAAAATGTCAATGTGAAGACAATAAACCTTATTTTGTAGGATATGCAATAACGTACAGTCAAAATTGAAATGCCACCCAAGTTGAACATTTTAGAATGCAGGAACACACAAGCCTGAACTGGTAAAATATATATTTTTTAATTACAAATTGGAAACAAAAATGTTATAAGTTAATATAAAAGAACAGTTCAGGCATTTAAATGCACAATCAGACAGGCTACAGACAGTTTTACAACAACCAATAGCATCAATGTTGAGGCAGTATGTGGGCCTGCAAGAAAGAACTGCCAATTAAAAGAATTAAAGGCTGCTAAGTAGATGAGATTTTTAGAGCAATTACAGAGATTAGAGGAAAGTGAGTTAGATTCCTGAGGGCAATTTTTTAAAGAGTCAAACTTGCAGTATGATGGTAGGTGAATAAAACTTGTGTTTGTAAATGTTCCGTTCTTCTAGGGATGTCTGTCTTTATCTCTGTATTACGGCAAGGAATTCCCTTTCTAAAGAGAAAAAAAAGTTTATTTGAAATGCACTGACAATATACCGACCGAAATGTGTTTTGCTGGCTCCAAATCCTCCATAGCAAGATTCAGAAAGGAAGGCGTAAAAAAAAAAAAAAAGAACCATGTTCTTCAAGATGGCCCGGTGAAAGCACTTTTTTTCCCCTCCCAAACGCTGACATGGAACAGTGCTGCAAAGTATATGCTTGCACTTTCAGGCACATTGTGACTGATGACTCAGCAGGTAAATTGCGGCAGATTCATCCATTGGAAATCACGGTAATAATCCCCCTTACTGGGTGACAACTGCAACAATTGACTACGGAGTGTGGGTGGGGTTAGTGGTGGGGAGCGAGGCTGTCAAGCCAGGTTTTAGGACATTGTCTACTTCTGCCTTCAGCATTGTCTACTTCTCACAACAAAGCATTTGTTTAGTCTTTTCCGCTACATTCATGCCTACAATAGGAATCCTGAAAGTATTCCATATTTGCTAGAAACCAAGCCTATAGTGCTACAATTCTGCCACAAAAATAATCGTAAAATGGAGGAGACACTGAATGTGTGCAAACTATAAGCAAATGAAGACAACGAACAAAACAATAAATTGAATCACATCACAAAGGGAAACTATTTTCTATAGTGTACCGTCACAGTTACCATTTCAAATGATGAACGAAGCTGATTCATTATAACTTTACCAGCACAGAAAAAGAGTGAATGCGGCAAGATTTTTAAAAATCTAATTTCTGTGTAGCATATAAATGTTAGCGGAAATTAAGTTTGTTTAGAGAAGAAAATGCTTTTCTACTCAAAAATGGTGAATCACTTTAAATATCTGTTCAAATTGTGGACTGCATTTACCGGTAATTTATCACATTTTACCCAACGTCTTGGTCAAGAACCCCTGCAAGATTAGACCAAAAACCTCGTTAATCCAGGCTAAAATGATCTCATAATACACTCTTAGAAATCGCTCCTTTTCATTCAATTTGCAAGAAAGATTGACGGATGCATAGTGTCGTCAGAAAGTACTATGTTTGGATGGCCCTTACGTCTCCGTACGTGTGGTGTATCTACGTGGAGCGTGCACATGCATAAAAGTATGCAGTTCATTTGAACATACTCCCGGATGTAGTTATGGGAATATTCGTCAGGCTAACGATGTCCTAGCAATGGGAATGTTTGTCCAGCTAACGCCTCACCGTTGGCCAGCTAATGCCGTATTAGTAACGAAGTACCTGAGATACAAACTATCTTAGCGCTAGCTAGCATGATGCTCGTAGCAACATAGATGGATTTAAAATGGGAACAAAGAGAAAAAACATACATTTCTCTGCCATTGGCCAGGGTTCGGCACAGGATCTTTGAGGTTAAAGCAAGTTATTGGCTTTGTAAGCATGTGTAAGCATGTGATCAAGATAAAGCACTATATAAGTGCACCCCATTTACCATTTTGATCAAATTGGATTTTTCATTTGTTGGTGTGTTTTTTTTGGCAAAAGTACAAATTGGATTTTTCATTTGTTGGTGGTTTTTTTGGGGTGCAAAAGTACATTCAGTCACGCATTTGAATTTATTCCGTCATTCAGTGGCTTATGTCAATTCGAATAGCAAATGCACATCTCAGAGCTCTAGTTGGTTTTGTTCCAGACATCTACACTGAGAAATAACATGTCTCAATATTTTTGAATGTAGGATTGACTCTAAAATTAGTTAAATATTATTAGTCATGAAGTACACACCACTTATATGCGTTGGCTGCAGTAACTTGTGTTAAAATGGAGCATCTGTTCATGTTCACCAGTCAAGCAGGATGCCCTGCTGTGGAGTGTGGCACAAAATGATATTTTGTCTCGCTTGCCAGTCAGCAGATGAAAGCAAATAGTATTTTACCATTTGCACAGAGCCGCTGTTCGCTTGGCATGGCTTCAGTTTGCGGACGCTGGTTGGGCCCGAAATCAAACCATATTCTGTTAAAATACAAAGAACTTTTATTTTCATCATTTGTTGGGGTTTATTTGTGATAATTTTAGAAGCTATAAACTCAACAGGACAACACTAACATTTATGTGTGGGCGAATGCTGGTTGTGACATCAGGTGACAGAAATTCAATGTTAGGATAAATATATGAAGAAAAAAACTACTAAGCAGCATATAAAGTAAGATGGTGATTATGGATGGATATACCACTTATATTGTTATTTTCAAAATAAAACAGATTGTAGTGATTTCAGGAATAATTTCATGGGTATTTTTTTTCGCATCTTCAGCAAATGCAAACGATATTTTGACAATATTGCTAATTTTAGACAACAATCATGACATGAAAAATTTATATTGTTTCCTCTCTAAAATAGATTTAACCAGCGGGCAGTATTTCATTTTGAAATGGCTTGGTCAGAACCAACAAAAAGCCAAAAACGGGTCACAATAACGCCAAGGGGTTAATATGATATTTTTACACGTACTTTACAATTAGGATGACCATTAAGCAAGGTGGTGAAATCCTGGAAGAGTGATTCAAAATCTGAACAAATTAGAGCTCAGGAAGAACTCTGTTCTAGAGCTGTTCCCTCCCATTTGCCCCATTCAATGTGGCGTGTTAGCGCATAGACAAGCGAGTTACATCATATGAATCTGTGACAATGTGCATTAGCCTCTTGGGATTTGATGATCAAGTGATTAATGGGCAAAAACTTCATTTCACACGACTGAACCCCGATCTCCCAAATCCCAGCTCATTTAACGCACCACTGACACTCACTTCATCCAAGCCCATTTTTACACAATCTCACAGTTGTTTGATTCCTTTACAAATCGCGATCGAAAATGTGAGCAGAGGCATGTCAATCTAACCACATGATTATCATTACATGTATTTCCTCTGTGCTCCATTATTAACAAGTCGCCAGTTAATTGGATTTCTTAATGGAAATTAATTGGAAGTCAGAAAAAGACAAGTTACACATGCCCATAGATTTAAACCTGCCACCTCCCTCAGTGTTGCATTAAAATTGTTAGTACAGTATACTTCAGGTCATCAGCCTTTTTTTATCAGAACCTGTTTCCATTCTAAGACAGATTTCCTTAAAAAAAAATTTTTTTAAAGTATTGTAGTGGATTACTTGCATTTTTAGAGTTGAATGCAAACAAACTATTGTTTTATTACAACATGACAGAAAGTCAAGCAAAAACTAAAGTATTATTGTTTTTGTGGCAGGCATAACAAAAAAATGCAAAAAAACGATACAATCAACCTGTGTATCCAACTGTTTCAATTCATACAACAGAGTAAGTCATGGCTAATAGCCAATACAGCAAATTTGTGTTCAAACATAAAAGTCCAGAGTTCACACTAAATACATTTGTGACTAAAGACAAGATCATCATTTAAGTCTGCATACTTTTTCTGTTATTTTTGTTTGTTGATTTACTGTGAGGTTTTTCTTATGTAAAACAGATGACTTGGCTCAACAGGTTGGAAAACAGTAATCAACTAATTACTACTTTCCTAAATACAGACTCAAGTTATTAGATTAGTCATATATGATGGAGATAGATAGACTATGATGCGTTATAATAGAGGAGTGATTATTACGTTTATAATATCTACCTGATAAGCTGTTGCTTAAAATAACTTCTTCGTCTCTTCATTCATAGGACATGAGCGCACACATTTATCATTTTTTGACTCAAAACACCACCACAAACATGGAAAAACGAAACAAACAAGATGCACTTTAATGGCAGACTTTCAGCTTTAATTTGAGGGGATTTTCATCCAAATCAGGTGAAAACGCTTTAGGAATGGTAACAGTTTGAGTATAAGCCTCCCAGGAGCCGGCTAGCTGCAGACTAGCATCGCATATCCTCAGGTTAAACTGTTTCTGTGATATTCAAAACACCTCAGTCACGACCTTAGCGATTTACCAGCGAGTTGTAATTCTAAGTCATCCGTTTTATGTACCAGAGCTCTTGCGCTGGATATGTAAGCCTTTGTGATTTGAAAATTGCATTCTATTACATTGCGTTGTTGATTTGAATTTGATTAATTGTTCAGCCGTACATGGCTCAATAAAGGTTGGGAAACTGCACTAGTGTGTATACTGTAGGTTACTTAATACGCACGTTTATTGCTCCATGCTCAGAACAAACATCTTGAAGTGTCATTGTTTTTTTGTTTTTTCTGGAGAGCTCAGCATTGTTCATTCGGTAATTTTACCGATTTGACATGTCATCATCATTGCTCTCTTCTTTTTTTTGGGGGGTATGTGGGTGAATATGTGTATGTGCGTGCGTGTGAGTGTGTGTGTATTCATTAGTTCACCTAAAACGTATTAAAAAATCTCATACCGTTCACCTAAACCGAACACTTCCAGCCAGAGTCGTGAGGCCGTCAGGAGACCCGAGGAAGGACCAAAGAAAATTAAGGAAAGTGAAATCCAGCACCGACCAGACACCAATGAAGTGTCATTTTATTGTATAGAGCAACATTTTACCCCCCAAAGCCATATTTGTAATTATAATTTCATAATTTAGTGTAGGGCGAACATGGGGCGAACATGGGGCGATAATAGAGACCCAAAGGCGTCACCTTGTTCCGGTTAATTTGGTTTTCAGACATTTTTTTTGTGATCAACTGATGTGTTGCTGAGAGAGCAACCACGTGCAGATGACAACTAAACATCGACAACATAATGTTGCATTCCTACAAAAGTGGGCGGCAGGACCGTGAGCACTAACCCAGGTGGGAAACCACTCCCGGATCACAGGAACTCTCCAAAATAGCAAATCATTGCTCTGCCCTCCACCTTTCAGAGCCTCCTCCGTGTGGCAGGCGACAAATTGTTCCTTCAAAAGAGGAGCGCTGACCGGAGACGAAGTGGAACAATTAATTTCACGCTTGTCCTGGCTGCCTCAAAAGCACGTTGGTCCAAGTTCGTATCTGCTGGCACAGAGACGGAGGGTTGCAGAAATCCAGAACACGGGGAGTACATGTAACTTACACACATACTGGAAATGCTCAATACCCAGATAAAGCTCAATGATCATAATCAGCTTTTTTTTTTTTTTTTTTGCATGACTGTTCCACATTTTAGAATCTATCAGAAGGAAAGAGTTGCATTGATTTGTGACAGAATGCACAAATGCAAGATGTAATTTGAAAACACATGCATAATGCTTTGTTACAATCAGTGATATACTGACAGGTTATGTCTTTTTTTGCACACTGGTGATTTATTATTATTATTTTTTTCTCTTTTCTTCTTTTTCTCTCCCTTTATTTTGGTATACTGTATTATAACTAGTGCTATCAACGTTAACTCATTGATTAATCCCAAAAAATTACCACATTAATCATGTATTAACTAAGATTAATCACATTATTACTTTGACCGCAGATGGTCCTTTAGCTTGACAGCGGATGGTTACGTTGAAGGTAGCACAGATTGTGTTTGAGCAATGAACATAACTACATGCATTAAAATAAAGCATTCAATAAATTGTTGCGTATGGCATTCAGAATAATTGTTCATGTCACTTGGGTCATATTTTTTTTCATTTTTTTTTAAATTATGCAAGTAACTAACTTCATAGAAAAAAAGGAGGATGAGAGTGAGCAGTGGATGAAAAAATGTTGACGGTGTCTTCACCACATTAAATGTTGAAATAATTAATATATAACAGGTGTTCTTCAAATTTGGCGGGGAATTTTTTTTTTTTTGATAAAAAGTCGTTTTAATTAAGTAATTAATCGCAATTAATAAAAATTCTAAAGTGTGATTAATCTGATTAAAAAAATAATAATAATCATTTGACAGCTATAATAAATATATGCATTAAAGTAAATGTTTGTGTGTGACATTCAGAATATTTGTTCATGTCAAAATATTGGGGTTAGGGCTACTCGATTATGAAGAAAATATTAATCACAATTATTTTGGTAATAATTAAAAATCACAATTATTTTTTGGTACAAAACAAGAAAATGTTTAAACAAAACAATTAAGACAAATACAATTATTTGGAACGGTATAATTATACAAGTTCCTTTTTGATTAAACAAAATAGGTGCAAATATATAAATTCAAACAACTCAAAGACCTCAAAATTAGTATTAATATTTTGTTTATGATTATGCTGATTTTGTAATTGTGGAGTGTAATAATTGAAATTGTAATTGAATTTTGATTAATTACACAGCCCTAATCGGGGTCTTTTTTTTTTCCATTTTGAATTATGCAAGTACTTAACTGATTAGAAAAAGAGGAGGATGCGAGTGTGCAGTGGATCAAAACATGTTGAAGACGCCCTCATTAAATGCAGAAAAAATTAACACATAACAGGTGCTCTTCAAATTTGGCGGGCAAAAGATGTTGCTAAAAACCCTTTTTAAGTGAGTGATTATCAAAATTCTAAGATAAGTATCTCTTGTTAATTAATAAGATGTAGACCTGTAATAAACTTGCAATCGTCTTCAAATGAGTTCTGAATTTTTGTATGGTGTGTGAGGGGGGAGAAAGGCTGCTCCGGGGCATAGAAAATATTGAAAAGTGTTGTCTTAAAGTAATAATAAGACATTCAAATAAAGTGTGTTATTAAACCTAAATGAGAATTCAGTAGTTCATATGCTTGCTTTAACCATGTCAATGTGTTGATTCAATTGTTGTGTCTCAAGTGGTTTTAGAGCTACCTTACATGAAAAGAGCCCAGGGAATAACATTTGATTTGGTTCTGTTTAAACTTCATTTTGAGTTGCCCTTCAGCAGAAACTGATTATAGAAACTGATTATAGCACATTCTGGCTTGTGTGAAATGACTTGATATTTCCCCAAAAGCACTACCAAAGGTCGCCAACATATGTCGCCCGAGCCTGTTCTAAAAATAATTAAGCCGAGATGGGACATTGTGATTTCCTCCGTTTGAGAAGTGACCAATCACGTAAACACTCGCAGAGTTAAAGAAATAAAGTGTTACATTATTGATATTTATTTTTCCTACCCTCCATGGATGATTGTTATTGTGATATAAATCAATATCATTAATTATTCATGTTAACATAAAACGTAATTTTGGCATACTGTATTTGTCATGAATCAGTATCCGGGAAAAAGCTTTCAAGAATGTTGGTGGGTGGTGAACCCCGGAATATTCACTACAGTCATGTAAACATTTAATCTGTTAGTTTTACACTTTAATGTCCAATTAAAAACTGACAATTAAACGTTAATAGTAACATTAACAGCAGCGGATCTGAACAGAACCTACAATACAGGCTGCTCTTCCACTGGACCAAAACCATATTGCTCTTTCTTTTAATTTGAAAAATATGCACCAACATCCATTGAGCTGCAAAGCGGCCCAGACCTCCTGTGTGTGTGCACGTGTGTTCCTGCCGATTTAAAGGCCGCCTGAGGCTTATTGAGTGGAAGCGTGGAATAACAGCTGTACACTAACATGCGCGTATGCCGGTGCGGAAGGCCTCGTAGCATTGCTGCCGAAGGAGCTCGGAACGTTTCCCAGCGTGCACGGCGTCTGTTTCGGTATGCACCATTGCCCGTAAGAGTGGAAGCCAAATTCATGCCCTCTCTCTAATGGCTGCCATGTCCTCGCATGAAATACCATCGTAATGGCCCCTCATCTACACGCATGTACTCCTGATGGCTTTGGCAACTTTTGTGAGAATTATTTTTTTTTTTGTGTCATTTTTCAAACAAGTAACAAAATCTTTGTCCACATTAAAAGACATATTTGCACAAAAGCAAGCCATTGATTTTGAGAGACATGACACATTCGTCAGGCGATATCGCTTACGGATTCCTGTTGATTACTCAATAAATCTGTTTCCTTTTTGAAACCTGGTCATGCATTTGAGTCTTCTGTTCATCCTTGTCAATATCAAAGTTATAATAATTGATCATTCAGATATCCATTTCTTTATATCACTTGTCCTCATTAAGGTCGCAGGTGACAGCTAAAACTGTTAGCAAAGTAAGATCAACTTAAACTCTTACCAACCCAAGAAATCCAAATTTGTAAAATTATTATGCAGATAATGCTTCAATTTTTTAGCTTGGATGCCAGCAATTCTGGGAAGCATATTATTCATGGAGAGATGGAAAATCTGCTATCTGAGGGACAATTTTGGTGGGGGTGTCTAAAACCTATTATACACAGAAAATTACAATAGCAATTGATCAACTATGTGGAAAAATATATATATAGTCGCACCAGCGAAAACACTTACAGTGCCAACAACATGAGAAAATCCATTACTAAGTCTTCACTTTGAACAAAAAAAGATAAATATTCCATATGTTGTATGTAAATTATGTGAGTCATATAGAATGTAGAATTGTTTCTAAATGCTTTCTTATCTCATTCATGCTTCAACATATGTGTCATTATCAGCATCTACAGTATTTTTTTTTTTCAATAGGTTTTAGGTGAACTAATGAATACACACTCACTCGCACGCACGCACATACACATAATCACCCACATACAAAAAAATAAAAATAAATTAATTAATTAAAAAAAAAAAAATTAAAATTAAAAAAGGAGCGCAATGATGATGACATGTCAAATCGGTAAAATTACCGAATGAACAATACTGAGCTCTCCGGGAGAAAAAAAAAAAAAAAGCATCTACAGTATTTTGTTGCAATGAATGGCACTCTAACAATGTTGATATTCAAGATGGAAGACTGCTGGTATAAAAGCAAGTAATAAGAAAACACTTTTACAGCATTCTGCTATAAGTTTTCACTCTATATTCTAAGAAGTAAGGGTGCTAAACCGACAGAACTACTCTATGGTCATAATACTCATAAGAAAAGTTATCAGAATGAAAATAATGCTGCTGTAAGAGTACCTGCTTTCTGTTTGGTAGAAGTTGTTGTTACCCTCTTCTCTCAAATTGAGCAATCAGCAGTCAGCGCTTCACCTTGATGTCATTAAAAGTTCAATAATTCTCTCATAAGCGGTTCTTGCAGTCAATATTACAGTCTAGCAGTTTATTATACCCTTTGAGAGAAGAAATATCTGGTCCTTCACTGACATTTTACATTGCGCCGGTCTTTTTTCTTTTTTCTCCGCCCATTAAAAAAAATCCCATACTAATAATATAATATAATAATAAATTGCCAAATGCAGAAGCATCAATGTAAGTTGTAATGTAATGTATGTAATGTAATTAAGTATCGAGTACAGCTGTTTGTCTTACAGTGAAACCAACCACAGACGATACTATATTGATGTTAAACAATACCGAGCTTGGATTATGCCTTTGTCATAAATTTTAGGAATAAAGGTTTTGCGTTTCTATTTTATATGGACCCGTTAAAGGAAAACAAAATATATATACCGTTTATACATATAGGATGGGGGGCAAAAAGCCAGGAAAAGCCTATTAGAACATCTGAAATATTATTTGAGCATAATTAGAGGCACTTTAAATTGTGGCAGGTGCGTGCTGACTACAATTTAACACAAGTTTGAATGTGAATGGTCGATTCTGAACACAGCCACGTCACCGTTGTGAGAGGGTGTGCACACTTTTGCAACCATATCATAACAGTTTATTTTTACTTCTCCCTCTCGATTTTCTGTTAATTCAATTGAGTTGCACAGGTTGTACATCACGTTTATAGTGGGAAAGGTTTTGAAATTTTATTTTGATCTATTTTTTTTTTTTATATAGATCCACTTTTTACATCCACTGTAACTGCAGCTCTGCATGCAGGATGTGGAATTGTTGAAATAAACTTCAGTTTTTTGTGGCAAGACTATGTGCATGCAGTGATGACGTGCACTCCCATTGCTGCTGCCTGCGCCACAAGTTCAAAATGTTTTTGTCGATGCGAGATGCGGGCAAGTGCAGGTGAAGGTCGACAGCAGGAGGGGCAGTAACTCCGCTCGACTGGACGCTCTGCTGAGGAGTGATGTGCGAAAGAGGCGCAGTGCACAAGTAGAGACAAAAATAAGAGTATTTGTGTTGATGTGGAAGACGACGTAGCGGTTGACTTGCATAATGTGACCCCCGTGAGAGTGACGCCAGTGCAGGAAATTGTGCTGGGTCAGCACAACTACCGTATACTGAGGCCTCTGCACCTGTGCAGCCTTGTCCCGAGATCCCCTTCCATGTATTCTTTAGTGCCATAGCTGCATACTATCCATTATTAACACAAAGTGACGGCGGGGAAAGAGGAGGGATTTTGAGAGGTAGTCAAATAATTTGGCGATGCTGAACACTCACAATTGAGGTCATAGCCAGTGCAAACTTGAAACTGTCAGATATTCTTATTGGCTTCTGAATGCCTGTACAGACGCTCCCCTACTTACGAACATTCGAGTTACGAACAATGGTACATACGAACATGTCTGCGCACATGCGCGCATGTCAAAAAATGTTCGGAAAGAGATGCTGTAAGTTAGATTTTGTATTGCGCACCTTTTTCCGAGTACTGTAGTGCTTCTTCGATGAGGAGGAAGAAGAAGAAACGCCTGTCGCTCATAGATAAAGCCATCGCACTCTTCGAGCAGCAAGACCCAAATATTGAACGTTGCACAAAGGTTGCAAATCAATTGAATGATGCCATACAGTGCTACCGCATCATTTATGATGAAAAAAGAAGAAAACTGTGCAATCGTCGTTAGATCGCTTCTTTCGGACAGTTTCTAGTAAATCCTCCAAGGAAGATACTCATCAACCCTCAACTTCTTCCTACATTGAAGTTACGGAGGAGGAAGTAACTTTTGAAGCCCATTCCAGCGACGACGAAGAACCTCTCATGATATAAAATCCCTCTCTTCCTCCTCCTCCTCCTCCATCAAATCCTTAAGCATCGAGTACATCTTCCAAAAGTAAGTTAAACTTCATTTTATTTATCTTATTACGTACATGTACATACTGTGTGTGTCTCTCGCTCTCTCTCTCTAACATACATAGTACAGTACTGTACGTATTCTCTTTAAACATAAATTATAATACAAAATATAGCACTGAAGCAACTTACGAACAAATTCACCTTACGAACGATCGCTCGGAACGTAACTCGTTCGTAAGTTGGGGAGCGTCTGTAATTATTTTAAGATTTTGAACAACATTTGGGGTATCCTTGCGTCCTTGGAGAGGGGCCCAGTAGAATAAGAGCTTGGTGGCAGAAAGTCCGTCTAAACTCACGCCTGCTCAGACCACGTCTAAATATTGGCACAGCTGGTCTAATGCAATTTTGGTGAATTTGATCAGGGCACAGGCAGACAAATTCTGAACTCTGCTGACGTGTACGGTGAATGTCAGACGTATATCGTTCATAAAAATGTGAACAGTGGGCATCTAACTCTGTAAATCATTGCATTATGTTTTTAAATTATAGCACACAAATAATCAGAGGTTGGGCCAATCTCCATGTGGTGACTTCACAATGCAGATATGTTTTCCCACTCCAGCGAGTCGCTTTGATGGGCAATGATTGAAGGCGGCTGTAACCATTCCCAAAGCGGTGCAGTCTTGCCTCTTTCAGATCCGCCGCCCTAAACTACCCAATTCCGCCTCCTTGCAAAGATATGTCACACTCACACTGCACTGGCTTTGAATAAATCCCTGGGACATCTTAGCCACTTAAAATTTTCGCTTGTAAACTTCAAAACCTAAAAAACGATTTTACAGTTTACACTCAATATGCTCAACTAACCGTTAGTTAGGCTACGTTCACACTATAGGTCTTAATGCTCAATTCCGATTTTTTGGTGAAATCAGATTTTTTTTTTTTGAGTAAGCGTTCACATTACCAATTAATTGCGACCTCAGTCCGTCCCCAAAGTGACCCGCATGCGCAGAAGAAGATACAAGGTCACTCACAACGCTGTGTTTGCGAAGTAAATACGTAAGGTCCAGCATGTCAGGGTCACGAACTTTTATAAGTCTGTCGTCGGGGCTCATATTTTTACCATCTGATATCTACAGAGGATTGAAGCAGGAGGAGGTAGAAATAATATTTTGTGAAAATGAGGCGAGCCTGTTCGAGCGCCTCATCTCACGGAGATCTCTCCTTTTTTTCTCCCTAACGATGACATCCCGTCATTAATAAATGCCACCTTAATAATTCAGGTTTCAAGTGGGATTAACTTAAAGTCAAATATATAGTCACAACTGTTACTTGAAACAACTTTGCAGATTCACGTACGTCTCCTGAGCCACGCGGACCTCGCGGATGCGTCAAGCCTTAATTAAGCTTAATGCCCCCGCGTCGAGGTCGGATATATGCGACCTGGCCGTTCAGACAGCGGTCGCATTGCAAAAATACGGATACGTTTCCGATCTAGGACCACATTTGAAAGTGACCCAGGTCGGATATGAAAAAAATCAGAATTGAGCCGTTCAGACTGACATAAAAAAAGACAGATACAGGTCGCATTTGGGCAAAAAAAAAATCCGATCTGGGTCGCATTTGCCTGCAGTGTGAACGTAGCCTTAGTTAGTGTATACAGTAGTTGCAATATTCTCCTCTGCTGAACTCAAGTTTTATGAAACACCTTTCAATGGCCCTTTAAAGTCACCGTACTCCTTGCTTAAGCTTGGCAAAGCTGACGTTTGTCTGATTCCTGAATATGTTTACCAGAATGTCTAGGGTCCATCTTTACCGGCAGAAAACTCCCTAAAAAGTATGATGGATCTGGGAAGCAGCAAGTCACTGACGGTCCTTCACACAAAGCTGCACAGTATTTAGCACTTCTAGACATTTGCAAAGATGTTTACTGTGGTTCTGGAGCAGTGAGAATGAGCTATCTGTCATAATCATGCAAACTTAATGTGATAGATCAAAGGTGCTTGTGCGTGTGTGTGTGTGTGTGCATGAGCGTGTGTGTGATTGTATGAATGTGCCTGATGACCTGCCAACTGAGGCAGAGCCACACCTGAGTTGCATATACCTGACGACAGAATATATTCAGTGCTAGTGTTAATTTCGTCAAGGAAAACTAAAAAATATATATTTTCATCGACACATTCTTTACCGGACGAAAACTAAATTAGGCTAGACTAAAACCCCCATTAATAAACATTAACTGCCACAAAATCAGTCTGCATTTTTGTCGACTAATAAAGATAATGTAAAAAATGAAAAAGAAAATGTAGCACACTTAAAGGTGCATTGTGCCATTTAAAAAGGTAATTTTAAAGCTTTTTCTACATCATGCATGCTCCACCAATGCCCAGATGAGTACGAAGAGCCCTGACTGTTTTACTCTGACTGCACCTATCAGCTTTTATCTTCCCTTTATAGTAGAGTGTGTGGACCCTGCACACTCCACAGTTTTTTGGGGGAAGGGGGGGCGGAGTTTCCAACTGTGCTCGTGCACATAATCGCACGCGCACCATGAACAAGCCTGACACAGATGCTGCAGTTACGCTTTGGGCCAGAGGTGGCAGTCGCGAGTTTAAAAAAAAAAAGTGACAAACTGCATACAGATATTTTAATAAAAACTGGTCCAAAATCTGTGGACATTTTAATTCGAGAACAAAAACTAGGCGAAAATTACGATTTTGTGAAATACTGCCTCTGCTAATCTGTCACTAACACACAGTGACACACACCCTTTCAAATCTGAAGCTAGTGAGTGCAACGTGCACAAAAACATGGAACGGACAGGAGATGGATTCACGGTGAAAGGTTAAAAAAAAAAGAAAGAAAAAAAGTAAATTATTACTGGCCATGCTTTGCTTTGCCTGGAAGAAAGAGTAGACGTGATATATGAACATATTATCGCTACAAGTGGGGTAAAAAAAAAAACGATGCTTGATTTTAGCATATGTGGACACAAGATAGCTGGAAAAAAAACAACAAACCTAATTAGACACGTCACAGTTCACCACAAAGACATTGCAATAAGTTAACAAAAAGTTTGGTGCTGGTTGTTTATATATAAGATTAATCCAACAGCTATATTGTTCAAACAATTTACTATCTTGTAGCATGGAGTCATAGTCACCTGTTGATATACTGAAATTGTGTGTCAAGTTGTTTTATCATCAAAAAGATGAGACATTTTATGTGAAGTAGTTTCAGATTAGATGAAAATGTTTAATATTTTCTGCTGACAAAAATGGAAAAGGGTAAAATGATTGTCCTGAGTAAAACAAGACTAAAATGTTGACAGTTTTTGTTAACTAAAAATAGGCAAATAAAATCATGTTTTCTTGGACTAAAATAAAGACTAAAATGCTTGACCTAAACAGCGACTAAATAAAAATGGGATGTGGTTCACTAACTATGACAACACAACTGTGATTGAAACTGGACTAAAACTGAGACTAAATTCAAACACTATTCAGTACTTGTGTTCACACAAGATTAGACTGCATGCTTGCATGTTTTGTAAAAATGCTCAAATGTGGATGAGGGGGAGAAAAAAAAAAACACAAATTAGCCACAAAAATCAAACACTTCACATCAGCTTTGTGAGAGAGGCTGGCAATAAATGAAAAGAGACACACAGAAGAACAAGACATCAAAAGACATTTGATTTTCCTAAGCCCACAAATACAGCGTCAGCGCATGTGATCTAAATACTTTAATCTGGTGGCCAAAGGCCTCGCTCCCTTGCACTTGAGCTCTCTGCAGCGGAGGTGGCGTGTTTGATTCACGATGGCTTTCCTCACAAACAAAGCACTAATTACATTATGAGTAGGTGGCTGCGTGGCGAAGCTGGCTTGCTCCAAACATGAAAGCGTCATGCGTGGCACAGGCGTGCACTCCTTCCTGCTGACTTTGTAATTAACTCCACACGTGACATTGTTCCTTGTTCTTTGTGTCTCATTTACACGCAGACGCACACAAATAAGCACCATTCAGGCAGCTAAAGATCATTTTTGGCGGATGCGAACGCGGAGGTCTGCCATCGGTACGCGCACCCTCAGCTCACCTCATCATCGGTCACACTGAACGGAACCTGACAGCTAGTCAATTTCCCCCAAAACTAAATCCAATCTGCGGCTGTCTCCCCTGTACTGACACATGGAGCAACAGCGGAACGCCTCGAACGTCACCCATCCTCGGCAGCAGATTGGCACCATCACACGTCCCACGCTCGCGCCAAGTCATCTCACGCCAAAGAAGGCAAAGAGCAAAAGGTGAAAATACTTCATATCCATGGAGGCGTAAAAAATTCCCTCCATAACACTGAGAGGTCTTTCATACATTTTGCTGCTCGCAGGTATAATATGAGGCTGTTTTCACACAAACAGAGCAATTAGTCAGCATTTTTCACATGTGAACATCTGAAGCGTTGGTTCATTAGAGGAATATATACACAACCTTAAAAACACCTCACACTGGAAGGCAGTACATTTCCATACACGTACGTCAATGAGCAAAATGATCATTATCTTCGTAACTTCGGCAGAACTTTTGACACAGCTCATCATTTCTTAGTACGGTGTAACTCATGTTGTGGCCAAACCACTCAGCAATCTCCCAGAGAGAGAGATGAGGGGCTCTATTTGGTCTATATGGTCCTAAAATGCGTGCATCTTGAGTTTCATGTGTGTGAAAGTATCCTCTGGGTATGTGAAGGGGGTGCGTCAGATTTTAAAATATATTAACTCATTTGCTCCCAATAACATAGAAATATGTTCTATTTTAACTCTTTCACTGCCAGACGTTTTCAGAAACGGGTTGTCCCCACTGCCCGCCGATTTAAGCATTTTGAGTGATCTTTCAAGGTCCACAGAAAATGTTGTGTTTGGACTATGGAAACACACATACTACCAAATGAAAGATTGGACTCTCAGCTTTCATCAGAAAAAACCTACCTTATTCCGTTCTTCAGTAATCAACAATAGAAAATGGTTACTTTCACCGAAATTCTCTGTTTTGAAACAAAAAGCGGAGAAAAAGAGCTTTTTGTGAAACGATGTTATTTCATGCACTCTAGTGAATTGTACACTTCTTTTTGTCCATGAATGATGCCACAAACACCTAGATAGTGCTTTACTTCTGTAAAACGCTTTCATCAACAATGAAAAAGTGTTTTTTGATTGCAAAATACGTTTATTTCCATTCAACAGTGTAACAATTTGACAAAACAATTTCGCAAACTATTTACAAATGTGTGCAACTGTGGTACTACTTACAATTATGTGGATGTTTCAAATACAGTTTTTCTTTTTGTAACGCTCTCCTGCGTGCAAGGAGACGCCAGGACTCGCACAACAGTTTACTTTCACTTTCGCATTGGTCCGTTTTGCATGCAAACGTTACACTTTCTTGACGGCCTTTTTTTCCGGGGAATAAAAAGCAAGTAGCAGACTGTACACACTTCCTCCGATGAATATGCATTGGACTCGGGGCACTCTCCGTCGTCCGATCGAACGTCCGCCTGTGCGTGCTCGGCTGCGCTCCGCGTTACGACACCGTCATAGCCGCCGCGCCAGCGGTTCCAATTTTGCCGTCAAGCTCGGATTCACCTTCATCATCATCGATGATGATCATCGTCGTCATCAATGTACTATTTTAGCGTTGGTCGATGCCTTTCGTCTTGTAGGTGTAGAGCTGCTTGCAAACGCTCGCCATTGCCCGTTCCCTCCTCCATCTAGCTCCATCTAACGTCTTCTACTGCCGCGTCAATGCTTCCCAACCACGGAGTCACCACCCTCATCTTCATCATCGATGATGATCATCGTCGTCAACAATGTGCTCTTTCAGCGATGCTTTTGGTCTTTGAAAAAAACAGCTCGGGCGTGAGCTCCTCGCGACCGGCCGCCATTTTTCCTTTGTCTTCCATTCTCATCTCCTGCTCGACGCTCTAGCTCCGCCTCTACTGACGCCCACCCGATCTTGTCAAAAGAGAGTCATCGCTGCCCTCTAGGGGCCAAAAATAGTCATTAGGCACAACAGACCGGCTGGAAACTTTCACCACAGCTCCGGAAGCCTTGCTCGCACCCGTTTCAAAAAAAAAAAAATTAAAAATTGGATGACGTCTTTAGACGTCATTGGCAGTGCTCCGTACGTTTTTACTTGACGTCTATAAACGTCAATGGCAGTGAAAGAGTTAAATATTTAACATGATTCCAAAAACGTATTATTATGTATACAGAAGGCTTTGATGCAGCCTCTGAACTGAAGAGAACGTTTGAAGCAATTGTAGTTATTACAAAAAATGGCCAGCAGGGGGCAGCAGAGTATACGAGATCAAACAGGGCCATGTTGCAAAAAGCTCTTTTTCCCACTGTTTTAAACAGATTTATGAATAATGATGAAACTTTAAAAAGCTATATTCTAATAAAGAAATATACCTTTTTCCTGATGGAAGAAGCGACTCAAATCTTTCTTTTCGGTAGGTTGGTTCCATGTTTTTATAGCAATAGAACACAATATTCTGTGGGCCTTGCAAAATCAGTCAAAATCCATTAAAACAACCGGGAGCAAAGAGGGTTGCTTCAATGAAAATGGCTGGGAGTGAATGAGTTACAAATGTACAGTGTATGTAAATATTTCAAGGAAAAATATAAGTTCATTAAATTATTTTTGTATTCAGTATGCTATTCTATTTCAGTGTCCAAGAATGGTTCAACCCAACTTGTCATATGCTACCTTAAATCACCTGTCAATTACAGGGAGTCCTTGAGCTACGTCGCACGCGATCTACGTCGACTTTACGGCGCCCATGGCTCGTCCGTAGCACCTTCTCTTTTGTTAATTTCCCACAGTAATCACGCCATTTTAAAGTTATTTAAAGTTGTGTCGTTGTTACCTCCAGCAACGAACGTCCATCAGCCGGTCGGCTCGCCATCAGGCGCGTCACATTTCTGTGTTTAAGCTTGAGTTAGCTCCGCTCTGTCATCCGACAGCAATGAGTGTCAAATATTGGTTCCAGCGTCTTCCGGGTCGCGCAAATATGTTTTTTTTTATTACTGTACAAAGTATTTTGATGTAAATATCGACTTTAACGGGGAAATACGACTTAAATCCAAATTTGGATTACATCGCCAGCGTAGGAACGGAACTCAGTTAAATTCAGTTATTTATTTATTTATTTTTGAGAACAAAGCTTTACTATGATCCCAAAATTTTGTCAGCAGACGTCATTCGATTACAACGTGAAGCCGAACAGCAGCAAATGATAATAGAGACCATGCATTTGCGCAAAACAATAGGCTACACACATTCTCTTTCTTCAGCATTCAGGAAAATGGATTCCTGCAAAGCAGCCAGTCACACATCATTACACCTTCGCATTGTCCCCTTGCCTTTTACTCTCTAATGCTCCCTTGAGTGTGTGAGAAAAGTGTTGTGATGATCACGGATTGAGCATGCTTTATGTCGAATCGTCGATATGCAAACTCTCATGTACGTCATAAGGAACAGGAACAATCGTTGAGGACACTGTCAGGGAATAGTGTGAACGTTGACAAAAGGGAATGGGTCAGGCTAACCATTTCAGGAAGTTCAGAATTTTTAATGAAAGATGTTGGAAATCTACCAGTCTGTAGTTATATTGAAACATCCTATGTCACAATTTGATCAATTTCATATTTTTTCACAAATCTATACTATTCACGTGTGCACGTCATTTAAATGGCTTGAGGCACAAAAATTCCACTTGACACCAGCAATACATATTTATATACATATAAAATTCTGTATAGGCCAAGCCACAGCCAACCCTAGGCAGTACAATGGTGTGTACCAATAGTTTTGTCCACATTTAATGTGCTCAGCCAACAAAATCCCTCGGCCATTAAAGAGCTTTGGCTTTTTTAGTGTGGTAATTTGAAATGTACCTTTCATCACTAGGGGGCTTGAAATGATTGCACTGTGGAAAAATGTCCCATATTGTGATTCGAGGAAGCTGTAATGTCAGTGAGCTGAAAACAAGTACAGCCGCCATCCAACACACACACACACACACACACACGAGACTCGAGACAACTTGTTCAATGATACATGAAATTAAGGAATTCAGCAGAATAGCAGTGAAGAGGGGAAAATACACAGAGCTCATTGTGACGATCAATGGGTGATGTTTAATGTTTCAGAAGTCTGTAAGATGCATTTTGACTGTGACGCACTGCATGCAGTGTAAAAAAAAAAAAAAGAAAAAGTTATTGATCAGAGTTTTCGTGTACAGGAACACACACACACACACACACATTCCCTTATTGATATAACCTTGAAATGAGAGCTGTGAGATAGATTCAGCAACTGGAGAGGGAGGACAAATGAGGACAGAGGGTGAAAGGGGAGATGGAGGTTTCAGGATCCAGTGCTCTTTTAAGATGCGTCAAAATATGTAATGCAAAATGAAACTGACGAGCACAGGAATTGTTTATTTTTGTTTAATGTAAAAGTTAATTGAATGCATTTTACTCGTCATCTCTGTCAGGTCTCTCTTGGAAAACAGATTGTAATGGTAGTTGGACTAACCTGATTAAATAAAGGTTTATTAGTATTAGTAGTATTATTACGGTAAAATTAAAACTGTTAAAATATGTTTAATTGAATTCAGAGATGTGCTTCTAAATACATTTGTAATTTAAAAAAAAAAAATAATAATAATCTGAATTTTCACTGTCCCAGTTTTCCTGTTTTTTAGGGGGCAGGACTAAAACGGCGCAGAGTGATGCACTTCCGGCAACTATATACTAACTTGAGCGTTTTCATTCCCATCTGTGGTTATCCGTCAGTTTTGTGTCATTGGAGCCATGACTTGCGTTTGAGACCAAGACTTCTCTTGGGCCGAACATTTCCCTCCAGTATGCCTTAACGGTCTTGAAATTTTATTATACGCGGCAAAGCTGGAAATACGTGCAAGTCTCAAGCTAGTTAGTTAGAAAATAATAATAATAATAATAATCAAGCAAGTCTCGTCGCCACCAAATTTCAAGCAAGTCATGAGTTGAGTGAGTCATAAAATATTGCTTAGTCACAACATATATTTTGGCGTGATCCCAAAAATATTTTTCACTGATCATTACACAAAAACGTACACAACAAACAACAAGTTAAGAGTATGAAATGAATGTACATTATTTAGAAGAAAGCACTTTTTTTTTTAAAAAAACTAATGTTTATATGAATGTTGTACTGTTACGATAAATAATGAAATATGCTCGACATATGGGCGTAAGCATATGACCACCAGATTTTAAAACTACATGTGTTCTTTCTGGGCTGGCCAATCTGTTTTCACAAAATTATTAGTGTGTATAAATGAGTAAATGAGGCTCATTAACTCGGTTGATGATGATCTATTGCTGTCTTCTCCATTAAATTGATACTATTGGTGGGCTAAACTGTCAAGCTAACCTAGCTAGCTTAATTTAACAATTCATACAGTAAACTTTACAGCATATATTCTTGTGGCACATGAAGCAAAGCAGCACCCAGATCATAACCAAACATTCTCCAGGTTTCAAAGAAGCTCTTTGTTCTTTTTGTTTTTGTTTGTTTTTAAATAAAACACTGTACTTCCTTGTTTAGCCTGTAATCATAGATCTGTCATAAGGACATTTTGCCAAATTCCCGCCTCATCACTTTCAAATTATTCAGGTCATTGTTGTGGCTTTCTTTAACAGAAGGGTACCAACAATTTTGTCCACATGTCTATAAGTCTTCGGGGGATCTGTTGTTGCTCTTCATCTTTTCACGCTTTACGAAGTGTCAAAGCAATTCAACACAATGCGCATATCAGACAAGGCTCGACATTCAGTGGGAAAGGTGAGCATCACTCAATGCCTACGCAATAAGGTGAAACATTCCCAGTTGGTGTCATAAGATACAATTTTCCAGCAACAAGGTCTTCGGTCTCTTTTTTGCTCAGTTAACCCTGTGGCCCTCATTTGCATTTTCTAAGGAGGTCGTCACTCCGTGAGGAGGGTTATCTCCTCTTTGGAAGCGGCAAAAGATGAGTAGGGGGAAGAGTTTTTATCCCGTCAAAAAGATAACACCCTGACTCAGGCTTATCAGCAGCGGATGATGAAATCCGCGCCTGAGGCATACAGTGCATATGTGTGATTGTGCATGTGAATATAATGTAGTGTGTGGTCGTGTTCACACGCATGCATCACAGCAACAAGCCACAGTGGAGTTGAACTAACCCTGACACTTACTTTTATCCACCTGTATGATTTCAACCGTTTAAAATTTTCTTTCATTGTATCACCTTATGTTTTCTACACATGTCCGCTTTGACGTCGCAGAGTGCAAATGATGACATGCATTCTCATGTCAGAAATAGGAGTCGAGAAAGCGCAAAAGTCAGCTGGCTGTTAAAGTCAAGGATATATAAAGAACATTTCAGGGAATCTAGCGGCAAGCCCACATGCCCACAAGTACAACTTTTTTTTTTTTCTGAGGGTGGGTATCTTAAATCTCACTGCATCAGTAAAAGCACAATTACTAAAATATGACACATCCTGCAGCAACGTATACACTTTATCAATCCATTCACTCACTTACTGTACGGTTTAGTGTATTCACATAAAGGAAAATAGGTTAAGAAGCACCAAAATGACTGCTCAAAAATTCTCCAAATTACATCACATTACTGTAAAACTATTAAAATTGTGTGTCCATATATAGAAAATTTTAGGAGTGAGTGCCTGAACACAACAACATTTAAAAAATAATAATAATAATTTTTGGAATATGCTTTGAAATAATTTTCTATTAAGTAGTAGTCCCACATTATATTCACTTAAGGCATACTTGTGTATCGCCGTTTGAAATGCACAACTGATTACACTGAGAGATGCATACGTGTCATTTGTCATTTAGCCCACTCATGTAGCTACAAATGAGGCAATCATGAAGTAGGTTTTTGTGCAGGTAAACCTACAATAATGAGTGTGAATTCAATTAAGTGCAGATGAAGTCAACTAACCTTCTGCAGCAGCTGGGAGCCCGAGTACTTTGCAGAGATTGACTTCATCTCACCTCCAAATGCTGAAGCCCAGAGCTTCACTCTGCAGGTTCAAAAATATGATTAGAAACTAACGCAGGCATCATTTTTACAATCGAATCATTTTAATGAGTGGCAAATGTGATTATTCTTAAAGATGACAAGCAAACGTCACAATGACAATTGATATAAATCGCCAACTTTCTTACAGTTACCGTCCAAAAAAAAAAAATGTTGCTTGGAAAGCATTTACTCACACTGATGGAGGGATGCTTTGGTGGGAGCCTCCAACCTCAGTTGTACACAGAGTTGAGCAAAGTAATAAAAAGCACGCACTCCACGCACGGACCTTGCCCCGATCAACCTGCATTTTGGTGGTCTCCGACGCACAGTGCTTGTTGGGTTTACGCATCCACTGTGAATATGTATCCCCCTCCAGAGAATTAATCATAAAAATAAAAAAAAGGAAACAAAAAACGGAAAATCAACCAAGCTGCCTGGCTGATAGATGCATAGTGGACAACGTGTGTAACGACGCGAAATCGCCGCGTGACGTAATTGTCGAAAGTGCGGCGCCAGTTCTGTCACACGACTCGGATGTGAAAGTCAAGCTTGACTTCTCCGCTCGGGAAAAGTCCACCGCTACCTTCGCGTTACTGACAGATCTCAGCAACTGAGGAGAGGAGAGGAGTGGAGGTTCAGGTGGAACCGAAAAACGCTCTCTCTCTCTCTCACTTTCTCTCTGTCGCTCCCTCTCGGCATCTGAGGATTGGCTACAGAGGATGCTGCTGTTGAATTACGCCATACTTCTGACCCAAGCACACACTCCACCCCCCTATAAACACACCCCTACGCACACACACACACACACACACACACACACACACACACACACACACACACACACACACACACTAGCGTTATTACAGGGCTTTAATAGATGTCCTTTAGCTTTCACGTCACATCAAGTCATGCACTATATGGCCAGTTCACTGAAGCAAATTAAAGTGCTGATGGTGGGTGGGGGGGTTACATACAAAAGGAAGGGGCTGTGGAAAGGGGGGTGTTTGGCTTTGTCCAGCTTCTTGGTAGAAGGCCGATGACGTGACATTTCTGTTGCATCCAAGTGCCCCTTTCGAGCGACGTGGCACTGGCAATGTGTGAGCATATGGCTGGTGAAAGATGATGAGAGGCCTTCAGGCGACACGTCCCATGTGACAGCTCGCATTTCTCTTGGAGCTGCAAATATTCCGGCAATGCCCTGTGAAGGGATCAGCAGCACCCAATAATTTACTGTATATCTGCACTTTGGTGCCCTACCTTTCACACAAAGTGCATGGGATGATGGATTAACGTTTTTCGCACGTAGTTGGTGGAGCTCAGATAGATGTTACGCTCTTGCACAATATGATAAACTTACGGCATCATAAACTCCTTTTGAATTGTTTTAACCTCGGGGCAAATCCATGGGCACCTTGAGATATGAATTTAATGCATTCCTTGACCATGCTGTTGGCTCAAAATTTTGTTAAAAAAAATTATTTGCACTTATAAACAGTTTTTCATGCTGCTAATTATAACATTATATTACTCTATTATATTATATTGTAGGACACCAATTTCATAAAAGCGGAAGATGACTGCTTGTTTATACATATGATTGCACTTGAGAAAAAATGGTTGTTCTCTATTCAAATTGTCTCATGTCCGTTAAGCTTGCACATTTTTCCCAAGACCCAATTTGAATTTGAAATTATCCTTCCCCATTGAAATGAATATAAATAGCCTTAATCTGTTCTAACCTTACAAAGAGAACGTTTTCATAAGAAAAATAGCACTCTATAATATTGTACTTTATTAGCTGTTGCCTTAAGGTTTTTAACACTGCGATACTGATGCGATCCGCTAGTCCGCCTGTGCTGTTTTGCAGTTTTTTGGCATTAAATTAACTCTTTCACTGCCATTGACGTAGAAAATTCAATGTTAATACTATTTCTATTAGTTTCACTTTTTTTCTACTTTTGTTAACAAGAGTATGAAAACCTAAACAATTTTTATTGTACATTTAGAACAGATATAAAATTTGCGATTAATCGTGATTTATTATTGAAGTCATGCGATTAATTACAATAAGAAATAATAATCGTCTGACGCCCCTAATTTTTAATAATCTTTTCTTTTCTTTTTAATTAGGGGCATCAGGCGACTCAATTTTTTAATTGTAATTAATCACATGGCTTCACTAGTTAACTCACGATTAATCACAAATTTTATATCTGTTCTAAACGTACAATACATTTTTTCCTAGGTTGTCATACGCTTAACAAAAGTGGAAAAAAATGTGAAACTAAGAAATAGTTCAAATGAATTTTTGACGTCTATAGCCGTCGATGGCAGTGAATGAGTTAAACTGATTTATGTAAAGCAAATCTTGTTTTAAAAACAAGCGTATTTCCCTTTGTATTATGTTTAGTTTGATAGTAAAATTCTTTAGAATACTTTTTTTTTTTAATGGTCCCACATCTGCCAAACTGCTGCTTGTTGTGATGTACGTTTACATTGCATTTACTGCCAACATACAGCACTTTTATGTTAAATGTTTGCTCTCAAGTCAAAGCAAAAAAAAATAAAAAAAATCGGCTTGGATCTTGAAAAACTCAGTTCAATTAGTATCTTCCGACAAGGGTCATTTTCTGATTATAATGCCAATAAAAAGGCCAGTGAGTGCATTTATATAAGAACAGCATGTCTATAATGTTCCTCCTTTTTTTGCTACCACTTTGACTTCTGTTGTGCTCTTCGTTTTTTCCCAGCTGCTCATTAGCATCAAGGTCAACTTGGATGAAACAAAAGATCCACAGGGAAACGATGCCCTGATAGAACTTGATGTGCTGATTCATGTGTGCACATACACAGCTTTTCATTCGTTCCTGTCAAACCATATTGCAGAAAATCAATTTATAGAATGAAATAATTTTTAGCCATGTTTTGTTCATCAGAGTTATTGGACAGAAATTACTGGTCATTCTTACACAACGGTGTCAATAGTTTCCTCAATGTCACTTGCTTATGAAATCCATCAAGGGAACATTTATTGGGCTTTGCTCCCGGTTGGATCATGTCCTTGAACGAAGCATTTGAACTCTGATCTTGGCCAAACACCAAGGATGTCCGTGGCTTCAAGTAGTTTATTGACAACGAAGGTTAATTGAATCTTTTGGGCAAAAATTATCCTCCATAGTGTCTGTCAACATGAATAGTGATGAAAAGTTGCCTTCAAGTGTCAAGCAAGTCCCAAGTAAAGTCATGTTTGTCATGTCATGGTTCTAAGTCAAGTCATAAAATCTTGCTCAGTCACGACTCACAACATATATTGGAGTGACAAAGTATTCTCTCACATATGCTAACACAAAAAAGTGCACTCTCTAAAAACAATTTAAGAGTATGAAATGAACATACACACTTCAATTATTTAGAAGAATGGAGCTGCAGCTGTTGCTGCTTATGGGTTTTAGCATACAGGACATTGGCCTAAATGTAAAACACCAGGTGAAATGTAACATATGACTGTAGAACTTTTAATCTTACACATTGTGGTCCTTGTGGTTACATGTCCAGCGACAACACTTTCTTCATCATTTAAAAGAGAGGCAACATTTTTACACCACGCTCACGCTGGTTTGCAAGCAGACGTGACTCAGCAGAGGACACCTGCAGCCTGACTAGCTTGATAATAAACGTAGTCAAATCCCACAGGATGTTCATTTCACCCAAGAATAAATGCAAGGCTCGCCTAAAGCAAGGCGGAGCACAGTTGGCAGCTTCAACGGACCTCCAGGATCAAATAATGAACTTGAATTCTTGATTCTAATGTAATATTTCAATGCATTTCAATTAGTAATAGATCTCACGTTTGACTTACTTCATCATGCCTGCCCCTACTTGAACTTTAATAGACATGCACAGTAGTATGGCACTTTCTTCAGTTTTCATGGGAAAGCAAACTTTAAAAAGTAATGTAATGAACACAAACAGTAAAAGAGAAGAGTTAGGCGATCCCGTGCCCACTGCGGCCTCAGCAGTAGTCAATATGCTTTCCTCATGCCATCTAAATTGTAACGTCTTGCTTCCCAGAGGCTTATCAATTAACACATTTATACTGTATTTTATTACTATACAAAAATATTAATCATACAACAAAGTTGTAATTTTGCAGACAGGAAAAATATTTCAACGGAGCATTTCAGTTTGACAGAAAGGTTGCATTGATTGCAGTGTCCACCAGATGTCGCTATTTTGTTAGGATTTAAGTGCAAAACTTCAAAACACCGTCAGCTACTGTAGTGTAGAATGAAGACATTTTTGGGGAAGTCGTCTTCCGTAAAATGCAGTATAATCAAAGCTGCCTACAGCCCACTGTATTAATTGAATATTTACATAAAAAAGACTTACATTGAGAAGATCCAAGGGGTGATGTGTCGATAAGGACGAGTGACTTTTCCTGTTTACCTGCTTTCCTGTCTATACAGGAAATGACGTAAAAAGAGCTCACGGTCAACAGCAAAAAAAAAAAAAAAGTAAAACCAAATCTTCCATCTTCAAACGAATATGAGAAATAAAGAAACTAATAGGAGCTGCAGTTGGCTGAAAGAAACTACTACTTTACAGGAGAGGTGTGTTGTCATTATGGGAAGCAATAACAAACAAACAATATATTAACTCTCTGTATTATTATTTTTGTATTCAAAAGCACTTCCTATTCTGCACAAATGATTTCCAGTTCTATTTCATATTCAACACTTTCCCGTAATAAACCTTTGCTTTTCCCCCTCATTATTTTTGCTTCATTGCTTTCCTGCCTTCCATTTCCATCTGATTAGGTCAGAAGAGGGATTTGTCAAGTGTTTCATTAAGAACTTTATTCTACAAAAAATATTTATATTCTGGGTGTGGTGCAGCATATGTGGAACACCATGATGATCCATCCACGGAATTTATATTCGCCGCTGCCCCAAAGGCTTGTTGATTAGCACCTCATTTGCAATAATAACATGCCTGAGGGCTAAAATTAGGCCCTCCATGCTGGCTATGCTGACAGGGGACCGGAAATTCTGAGTCTGTGATTGTCTTGACTGCAAGGTCCAATTAAAAGTTGACTCACCAAGTCTCAACAGACATGAAAGAGTGCCATTGGGGAAAAACAGTGATTGGCGGAATAACAGCAGTCAGTTTGAATGATGTTATCTTGGACGAGAGGAAGATGTTTTTTTCCTAATATTGATGTGTGATAAAATGAAAACGATGAGATTGCTGCGAAGGTTGAACCCGACAAACCCTCCTCCTGGTCTCTTGAGCTCCCACAATGCAAAGCAGCTTATTTAGCGCCTCCCCATCCCAGCTTGGCTTCAACAAAGGAGTTGTGTGAAGAACCCAGCAGGCCTCTGCTTTCTGACTGGCAGCTTTACATATAAAGCAGGCGGGCCTATCTGTCTCTGCTCAGGCCACAAAGTCCACAATTGGCAGCTTTGAGCGCTCCAAACATCATCATGCCAAAGTTCGGCACTGGCCACAGAAATTAACATTAAACACAACACATGACTCACTAATTGATGTTTTGAGGTCATCATAAAGAATCTCTGTCAAGAAGTACTGATGAATCATTTGTAGTATTCCTGTGATATTTGTTGACTTGCATTTCTTGTTAAATCTTTTTAACAATCATGTTTCAAATCAAATCAACATATTGTACACATTAGTCCTCTGGCAATAAAGACTCATAGGCAATAAAATACTGACATCTAGAGGATGTAATGCAATATTACACCATCTGTAATCAGATGGTTGCTTATTCAAAATTAATTTGAACGCTAATTATGAGTTAAACAAACCATGAACAATTACAATTTATTTACATATGGTACGAGAAATCTCAAATATGAGAAAGAGAGCTAGAGCAAAAGAGCGAGAGAAACCACACTATTCTGACCTCTACTGGTTATGCTATGTAATTACAGTTCAGTTTTTCATGTAGGGTTAGTCAAATGAAAGACCAAAATATATGTTAAAGTTTTTGCCAATTACAATTGAATACAAGTACAAGACATCTGTAATCTCAGTTTTATATTGGTAAACATTTTAAGGCATAAACATAATATATGTAAATGAGTGAATCGTAATATTAGCAGTGCACATCCACATATCAACACAGCACACATTCTCCTTTAAATATCATTTATTGTTCAATCAGTTGGTCCTTGGACAAACTACCCGCAGCCATTTCATTGTTTGTAGGATACACTTATGACCAAAGAACACATTTGACACTGCTACAGATTGACAGAACTGCCATATCGAATGTTAAGATATCTACTTATTGTCATGCGGACTCTTTATTATTATTATTTTAATCAGTGGTAATGACTTAGTGATGCTGTTACTGCTGCTAGTGTTGCTTCTGGCATAATAATGGCATCTAAATCCCAGTTTCTGGACGGCATACTACAGTTAGATTGACTTGACTTGATCAGACCCCGACGTAAAACAAATAGACATTTGTAGGAAGGGGGGTGGTGGTGGTGGGGGGTGCAATCACCCCACTAACCCTCCTCCCGTTGCAGTTATTTTAATTATGCTTCTTATATTTGAAGTAAACAGCTGTTAAGAGATCCAGATGTATCTGCAACTTGTTTATCCTAATGAGTATGAGCATCATTGTCAGTTTTTCATGATAACATCGTATATAAAAAAAAAAGACGAAAAGAAAACAAAACAAAATGACCTCCGCAGAATGACACTTCTGTACATGTATTTGTTTTGTACATAGCTGAAACGAATAGCTCTTTTTCACAATATCTCACTCACCATATTTTAAGCTTGACTTTGGCAGCCACACCCAGTGTCTTGGCTGGAGGATCCGTTGCCCCCCCCTTGTCCAAAATCGACTCTCAGAGAGCCATTTCACCGGAGAGATGCACTCCTGCGTCGCCCTCAGTCGGGCCGTCTTTTGCATCATTGTTCCTTGGGTAGTTTTTAAAGTCTTCTAGTTAGAGCTTTTGCTGCTAACCAATGTTGTGCTAGTTTGTAGAACCTTTCCTCCCCCCGTTGTCTTCGTCCGGTCCGTAAAAGGCCATTTCACAGTTAAATCCCAAGCAGCAGTCTTGTTTAGGGACGAGTCGAGAGACATGGAAGGCTCTGTAGGGGCCCTTCACTCCAGCCAGATGCTAGACCACGACTTTCCTTGCTTTCGGAAGCTTTTCAATCTCCTTTTGCGTCGTGCCTCGCTTGCTTATTTTAAACTGCACTTCATGCAACACTTTCTGATTAGCAGGAAACACCGCACTAGCTCAAGATTGACCAGCTCTTTATGGCATGCAGCTAACACGACTATCCCAGCGCGAAAACTGGTCGTTTGAAGCATATTAGTTGTTGCAGCAGTAGGACAAAGGATAGCTTAGAGAAAGCTGGAAAGATGATGAGCGGCGGAAGCTTGGAATATGACACTTGTGAGTGACCCATGTACTACTTACATTTGATCGAGAGCATCTGATGTGAGCTGTATCAGTGACAGCATGGCTGGCTGGGGTAAAGGCCGCTTGTTGCCCCTCAGGGCCCCAGGACCGTCCTTGACCTTTGGACATTTGGATCATGAACTGTAGGCCCAGGAGAGGCTTGAGCATCCACGTAATGGATGCCAAGATACAAGTCAACGAGGAAAGAGTATCCCGCATTTACTTACAAGTGATTTACAAGGTTTTCATGTGAACAGGCATTTTGTTAAAGAAATACTCTGTGGAGGATACTTTTTCCATGACTCGCTTTCTGACGCAGCTTTGCTTTTCCTCTCTCTGCCCCTTGTCCTCTTTCCTTCACAGGCTGTTTTTGTCCGGCAGTTCAGCCTCTGGACTCCGGGGAAAGTAGACGGTTGCCTTGTGCTCCTCATAGCGGTCGATGTGCTTGAGGTGGACCACCATGTGGAGGGCGTAGGCCAGGACCAGCAGCAGGATGAGAGACGTCACCAAACCCATGAGGATGGCCGGCGTCAGGAAGGTGGCGCAGTCGCTGGCCGACGCAAACTTGTCCGACTGGACGTTGAAGGCTTGGATCTGAAGGAGGAGTCGGAAAAGATGAGATCAGGCTGAATTGCTGGGTTTAGCACGCACAGGTTGAGACGGCCTAGCAGATGGCCGAGCACGCCGAGTACAGACAGGCCAACAGACTGCCAAACATACGCTAAAACAGACTGATGGCACACTAAAGGAAATGGCTGGCAAACACGGACATGCGCCAAAGTACAAAATGGGATGGGGGGAAAAAAAATCCTCCTGAAATATGACTATTTCTGATATTAACGAGGCCAGGCCATGAAAAGTCTTAAAACTCACAATGCTGATTTATTCCAATTGATAGTTACACAAATCTACAATACAATATCTCAACACCTCACATTTCTGCAGATAATTACATTTTATCTTTTCATGGGACAACACTGAAGAAATGACAATGTACAGCTTACATAACAGTACACATTTATTCCCTCAAAATATTGACACTGGGAATTTTCACTTCAGGGTGGACTCACTTTTGTTGCCATTGGTTTAGCTGAGTTATTTTAAGGGAACAATAAATTTACACTGCTATATGAGCTGTACGCTGATTATGAAATGAAGTGTAATTTCTTCAGTGTTATTCCATGAAGAGATACAATTAAATATCTGAAGAAATTTGAGGGGTGTACTCACTTTTGTGAGATAGTGAAGATCAGGTGTCACCAACATGGTGCCCATGGGCACCAGGTAGCACCTAAGGACCATGCACTTGAGTACCCCATGGGCCTCTTCTAAGAATAGCTTAATGTGTTTTTGTGTGTGCTGTTCTAAGAAACCTGTCAGCTTTATCAAATGTCATTTTTTTTTATGCTATTCGCTTTAAATCTTGCATTAGTGTAA